>NC_086101.1:186525119-186752619 GCF_963921235.1 Mobula hypostoma | reverse complement strand
GCATTGGGTCCCAGTCCAACAACCCCTCAAACATAAAACCAGAATGAAATCTCAGAAGCTGGAGATCCAGAATAAAAATGGAAAACGGCAGAAATGACTGGTGAGTCAGACAGCATCTTTGGAGGGAGAAAAGCAAAGCAAACTATATGACAGTCTGCGAGTCCGGGGCAGAGACTGGAGATTGGCAGCCTGTCCTGGAGTTGGAGGCCTGTCAGTGTGTGAGAGTGAGTGGGTGGGAGAGAGGAAAGGGGTTTGTTTTATTCTTGTTGTTTCGTTGCTTGTTGTGTTCTGTGGTGTTCTGCTGAACGTTATGGGCATGCTATTGTCACCTTGGAATCTGTGCTGACACTTGAATACAGGAGTTTGGATGATTTGCTGAAGTTGTATAAGATGTTGGTGAGGCCTAATTTGGAGTATTGTGTGCAGTTCTGGTCACTTACCTACAGGAAAGTTATCAACAAAATCGAAAGCGTGCAGAGAAAATTTACAAGGATGTTGCCAAGACTCAAGGACTTGAGTTAAAGGGAAAGGTGGAATAGGTTAGAAGTTTATTCCCCAGAATGCAGGAGAATGAGGAAGATCTAATAGTTGTATACAAAATTATGAGGGGTATAGATAGGGTAAGCGTAACCATGCTTTTTCCACTGAGGTTGAGTGAGACTAGAATTACAGGTCATGGGTTAAGGGTGAAAGGTGAAATGTTTAAAGGGAACATGAAGGGGAACTTCTTTACTCAGATGGTGGTGAGAGTGTGGAACAAGCTGTCAGTGGATGTGGATTCATTTTCAACATTAAAGAGAAATTTGGATTGGTATGTAGATTAGAGGGCTGTGGTCTGGATGCAGGTCAGTGGGTTAAGCAGAATAATAGTTCAAGTCAGACTAGGTGAGACAAAGGGCCTGTTTCTGTACTGCAGTATTCTTTGGCTCTATGACTTGCAAGCTGTCCCCAGCACCTCCTTAGACCGTGTTGGTTGCTAACTCAAACAATCTATTTTGCTGTATGTTTCAATGTACATATGACAAAAGAAAGAATTTGAAATCTAAGTAAATTAAACTAAACTAAGAGGTTTTCTCTGGAGAAGGGTAATTGACCTGGAATGTTAATCTCTCTCTTTTCCTGCTAAGTAATTCCGTTGTTTTCTGGTTTTATTTATCAAATGTAAAACTTTTCAAGATCAGCAGATGAGGGACTGACTGGTCTGAGAAAAAACAAGCTGGTTACTTAGATTAGTTTATGCCAGATACACGAGTACAATGGAATTCCTGTTACACGTGAAACTGACAGACTAAACATATACGTGGTAATTTGGTTATTGCTGCGTCAACCAACATTGAAAATCTTTGCTTTGAATATCATCCATGCATCATTTCATTGAGGCAGTAGTACGAGGGAAAAGCAATAACAGAATGCAGAATATGGTGTTACTGTTACTGAGAAACCTCAATGTGGGCAGACAATTGGTTGCAAAGCCATAATAAGGTAGATTGTAAGGTCAACAGCCCATTTTACCATACAAGAGGTCTGTTCAAAAGTCTTATTGAATGGTTTGTCTCTGTGCAACAGGAGAACACATATCATAGTACAATAATCTCTGTTTTATAATTTTGCACATTATTATTGCACATTGGTAAATTATTGTGTATATTATTATTTTGTACTTTATTATTAATTATATTTATTATTCTAAATATGTTTTAAAATGCTGCTGTAATAAAATAATTTCCCACTCGGGATCAATAAAGTACTTATTATAATAATTATTATTATTATTATAGAAGCTGTCCTTGAGCCTGATGATCCATGCTTTCAGACTTTTGTATCTTATGCCTGATGGGTGTGGGGGGGGGTGAAGAGAGAATGTCTGTGGTGGGAGGGGTCTTTGATTATGCAGACTGCTTTACCAAGGCAGATGGAAGTGTAGGCAGATTCCACTGAGCTGAGGCTGGCTTCTGTGAAGGGCTGAGCTGTGTCCATGACTCTCTGCAGTTTAATTATGTGGTATTAATAAACACAACTATACATACAGCAACCAGGATAAAACAGCAGAATGGTGCAAAGCATAGTAGTGCAAGCTGGTGTAATGCAAAAAGAAATGCTAATGTGACAACAAACAGAAGCCTTAGAGTCAATGGCGGCACAGTAGCATAGTGGTAAGCAATGTTCCCTCTAATTTTCAGTAGTCAGTGTGCGCAAAAATCTTATGTTGTGCAAATTTTTTTTCTGTGGCAAAAGTATGTGTGCACTGAATGCACAAATGGCACAGTTTATGTAGATTTACAAAATATTTGACATACAACTGCACAGAATAACAACAAAATAACATTTAAGTCACTCATTTAGTTTTTCTATTTTTTTTCAGTTAGCTAAAAGATTATTTTCAATAAGTATAATTATTAATTACTACATTATTTTAGGTAACTGACCTTTTGTGAACACATTAATTTCCTTTGTGTGCTGGTTGAAAAATGTGTTGCGCACGCACACGCGCACAGCTTGGAGGGAACAGTAGTGGTAAGCATGATGGTTTACAGTACCGGTGACCCAGGTTCAATTCCCGCCACTGCCTGTAAGGAATTTGTACATTCTCCCCAGGTGAGTAGGTCACGTGGGTGTAATTGCGCAATGCAGACTCGTTGGCCCAGGAAGGCCTGTTACCCTGCTGTATTTCCAACATCGCTAGAGACCTGCGTTCAGTCCTTACCTCCGCTGCTGTCCTTGTGGAGTTTGCATGTTCTCCCTCTAAAGCATATAGATTTTTTTCCGGGTGGTTAGGTTTCCTCCCGTAAGAGTCAGTGGGCTAATAGGCTAAATTGCATCCGGTGTGTAGGTGAGTGGTAGAATCTGGGGGGAGCTGCTGGGAATGCAGAAAGAGTAAAAACAATAGGGATTAGCATAGGGTTAAGTATATTAGCAGAGGGATTTAGACAGATTAGGAAAATGGGCAAAGAAGTGGCAGATGGAATACAGTGTCGGGAAATGTATGGCCATGCACTTTGGTAGAAAGAATAAAGGCGTAGAGTATTTTCTAAACGGGGAGGAAAGTCAGAGGTGCAGAAGGATTTGGGAGTCTTGGTGCAGGATTCTCTAAAGGTTAACTTGCAGGTTGAATCGGTGGTGACGAAGGCAAAGGTTAGCATTCATTTTGAGAGGACTAGAAAATAAAAGCAACGATGTATTGCTGAGACTGTATAATGCACTGGTGAGGTCTCTCTTGGAGTGTTGTGAACAGGCCCTTATTTTAAGAAAGTCTGTGCTGACATTGGGGAGGGTTCAGAGGATGTTCACGAGAATCATTCTGAGAATGAGAGAGTTAACATATGAGGTGCAGTTGTAGGTTCTGGGCCTAACTGTACTTGCTGGAATTTGGAAGGATGATGGGGGTATTTCATTGAAACCTATCGAATGTTGAAAGGCCACAATAGAGTGGACGTGGAGAGGCTGTTTCTTATGGTAGGGGAGTCTAGGACACGAGGACACGGCCTCAAAATTGGGGGGTGTCTTTTTAGAATGGAGATGAAGAGGAATTTCTTTAGCCAGAGGGAGGTGAATCTGTGAAATTTGTTGCCACAGGCGGCAGTGGAAGCGGGTCACTGGGTGCATTTAAGGCAGAGGTTGATAGATTTGTGATTAGTCAGGGCATGGAAGGGCATGGGGAGAAGGCAGGAGCAATGTGAGAGGGAAATGTATCAGACATGATGAAATGGTGGAGCAGACTCGATGGGCCAAATGGCCTAATTCTGCTTCTGTGCCTTACGGTCTTATGGTTAGTATAATGAGTCTCATTGGACTGAAGGCCTCTGTCCGTGCTGTAGCTCTCTCTGACTCTCCATAATTCTTTTCCTGGTAAAATGTTGGCAGGTAAATGAATTGGCCATTGTCAATAATGACCAATAAATAAATTTTATCTGTAAACCAGACAAATTCTGCCAACAGTTCGAGACTTTCTGATGTTGGGAGGTCAGATCTGCTGCATGGAAAGCGTGGCCTTTTCCCAAGTTCTCCGGTTTCCTCCCACAGTCCAGAGGCGTACCGGGCAGGTTAATTGGTCATCGTAAGTCGTCCCGTGATTAGGTTAGGGTTAATCGGAGTTGTGAGGTTGCTGGACGGTGTGGCTCAGAGGGCTGTAAGGGCCTACTCTGCGCTGTTTTGCAAAATAAGTAATTCCACATCCCATTCCCATTCTGACATGTCTATCCACGGCCTCCTCTACTATAAAGATGAAGCCACACTCAGGTTGGAGGAACAACACCTTATATTCCGTCTGGGTAGCCTCCAACCTGATGGCATGAACATCGACTTCTCTAACTTCCGTTAATGCCCCACCTCCCCCTCGTACCCCATCTGTTACTTATTTTTATACACACATTCTTTCTCTCACTCTCCTTTTTCTCCCTCTGTCCCTCTGACTATACCCCTTGCCCATCCTCTGGGTTCCCCCCCCACTTGTCTTTCTTCCCGGACCTCCTGTCCCATGATCCTCTCGTATCCCTTTTGCCTATCACCTGTCCAGCTCTTGGCTCCATCCCTCCCCCTCCTGTCTTCTCCTATCATTTTGGATCTCCCCCTCGCCCTCCAACTTTCAAATCCCTTACTCACTCTTCCTTCAGTTAGTCCTGACGAAGGGTCTCGGCCTGAAATGTCGACTGCACCTCTTCCTAGAGATGCTGCCTGGCCTGCTGCATTCACCAGCAACTTTTATGTGTGTTGCTTGAAAAGATTTTAAAGTAAACTTGACGACTCACTTGGAAAACACAACACCAAACCTTCTAGACCGCAGTCCTTTGTGGACCCTGACAGACAGGAAAAGTCTTCAAGGATTAAAGATCAAAGATTAAAGATTGTCACATGTACATCAAAACATCAAAATATCCTGTGCAATATCATCAAGGACCCCACCATCCAGGCCATGCTCCCTTCTCACTACTACCATTGGGCAAGAGGGTCAGAGGGTTTAGGTCCCACACCACCAGGTTCAGGAACAGTTATTACCCCCCAAGCATCAGGCTTCTGAACCAGGGGGGATAACGTCACTCACCCCAGCACTGAAATTTTCCCATAACCTACATACTCAATTTCAATGATTCTTCACCTCCTGTTCTCAATATTATTTATTTACTTATTTTTCCTTTGTACAATTTGTCTTCTTGTGCACTTTGGTTGTTTGTCAGTCTTTACTTATAGTTTTTCATAAATTCTGTTGTATGTATTTCTTTCGTTTCCTGTAAGTGCCTGTAAGAAAATGAATCTCAAATTAGAATATGGTGAGTATAATAGCATACACACTGAGTGGCCACTTTCGTAGGCACACCTGTACATCTGTCCACCTGTTTGTTAATATAAATATCTAATCAGCCGATCATGTGGCAACATCTCAATGCATAGAAGCATGCAGACATGGTCAAGAGGTTCAGTTGTTCAGACCAAACATCAGAATGGGGAAGAAATGTCATCTAAGTGACTGACCGTTAAATAATCGTTGGTGCTAAGACAGGGTGGTTTAAGTATCTCAGAAACTATTGATCTCCTAGTATTTTCATGCACAAACTCTAGAGTTTACAGAGAATGGTGTGAAAACCAAAAAACATCGAGTGAGCAGCAGTTCCAATGTTGAAAATGCCTTGTTGATATGAGAGGTCAGAGGAGAATGTCCAGACTGGTTCAAACTGACAGGAAGGCGACAGTAACTCGAATAACCAGCCGGTACAACAGTGGTGTGCTGAAGAGCACCTCTGAACACACATGTCAAACCTTGAGGTAGATGGGCTCCAGCAGCCAAACACAAACATACTGAAAGACATTTGGTGGCCACTTTATTACATATCCTAATAATGTGGCAATTGACTGTATTCTTACTTTGAAATATTGACTTTGACTTTGAAACGTGTTGTTTGCGTCAATGTCCCACACGGCCTGTGGATGTGCTGGGGGCTGCCCGCAAGTGTTGTCATGCTTCCAGTGCCAATACACCAAGCTCAGAAGTTACTGCCCCTTGCATCTTTGGAATGCAGGAGGAAACCCACATGATCACAGGATTTCAAGCTTATAACCCACAATGATGTGTTTAAGAAATAATAGGTCTGGGTCATTCAAGTCTCCTCTGACACCTAGTATGATTACAGTTGATCTTAGAGTCATACAGAGATACAGCACAGGAAGAGGCCCTTCAGCCCATTGAGTCCATGCTGACCCTCAACGGGCACCACCGTTGCACAATGGTTAGTGTGATGTTATTACAGCTCGTGTTGTCAGAGTCCAGTGCTCTCTGTGAGCAAGTTTGTACTTTACTTCCCATGAGTGCGTGGTTTTCTCCAGGTGCTCTGATTTCTTCCCACAGTCCAAAGATGTACCAGTTAGTTGACTAATTGGTTACTGTGAATTGTCCCATGATCAGGCGAGGATTAAATAGGTGGTTTGCTGTGCAGCGTGGCCCAGAAAGCCGGAAGGAAGGAAGGGTCTATTCCACACTGTATCTCCAAATCCACTGCCTGTTTTACAAATCCTCTATCAATTCCTTTTTCTCACATTCCTATAACTCACCCTGCATTGCCGATTCTGTCACTCATGAATACGTTAAAAAGAGATTAAAAAGATAAAAGATTGCTTATAAACCCTCCCCCATGCCAGATTCCATCCACTTACCCACATATTAGGGACAATTTACCTCAGTCAATGAAACGGCACGTTTTAGAGACGTGGGAGGAAAGCAGAGCACCAGGAGGAGACGGACATGGTCACAGAATGTGCAAACTCCATACCGACAGCACCTCAGGTCAGGTCTGAACTCTGTGAGACAGCGTCTCTTCTACCTCGCAGCACTTTCTTTCCCCACTCCAATATCCTTTGATTCTCTCGATATCCGGATATCCACTGGCCTCTTGTTTTGAAGGAACTTAAATGACTAAGCCATGGGGGAGAAGGCATGCGAAACAAAGTTTTTCACTGTAACTATGTACATGTTGCAATTATAATCTAATTTACCAATATAGTAATTTAAAGCAGACCAAGCAAGTTCCAAAGATTCACTACCTCCAAGCAAAGAAATTTCTCCTCATCCTGGTCAGAATCAGGTTTAATATCACTGGCATATGTCATGAAATTTGTTGTTTTGCAGCAGCGGTACATTGCAATATAGAATTAAAAAAAACTATAAATTTAAAACTATAACTATACTTACAATAAGTATGCATACAAAATTAAATTGAATAATAGTCCAAAAAGAGAGAACTAAGTAGTGAGGTAGTGTTCATGGATTCGTGGTCCATTCAAAAATCTGATGGCAGAGGGGAAGAATCTATTCCTGAGGTGTTTTGTGTGTCTTCAGGCTCTTGGACCTCTTCCTTGAGGATAGCCATGAGAATAGGGCATGTCCTGGGTGATGGGGGTCATGGTGGATGTTATCTTTTCAAGACTTCGCATTTTGAAGGTGCCCATGGTGAAGCTGGTTGACTTTACAACTTCCTGCAGCGTTTTCTGATCTGGCACAGTGGCCCCTCCAGACCAGATGGTGATGCAATTGTTTTGCGCTGTCTAACTAGACTCCCAAGGGAGGGGAAACATCCTCCCTGCATCCAACCTGTAAACACCAGAGACTACCGATGCTAGAATCTGGAGGTTGTTCTAGGTGATGCAGGGTCTCGATCTGAAACATCAACAGTTCTTTTTCCCTCCACAAATGTTGTTTGACTCACTGAGTTCCTCCAGTACTTTGTTTTAAATTGCCTCATACACTAGTGACTACTTTATTAGGTACCCCTGTACCCAATAATTTGCCACTGAGTGTATGTTCATGGTCTTCTGGTGCTATAGCCCACCCGCTTCAAGGTTCAGCATATTGTGCATTCAGAGATGTTCTTCTGCACACCACTGTTGTAATGTGTGGTTATTTGAGTTACTGTCGCCTTCCTGTCAGCTTGGACCAGTCTGGCAATTCTCCTCTGATCCCTCTCATTAACAAGGCATTTTTGCCCACTGAACTGCAGCTCACTGGATGATTTTTTGTATTTTGCACCATTCTCTGTAAACTCTAGAGATTGTTGTGTGTGAAAATCCCAGGAGATCAGCAGCTTCTGAGATACTCAAACTACCCCATCTGGCACCAGCAACATTCCAAGGTCACAGTCACTTGGATCACATTTCTTCCACATTCTGATGTTTGGTCTGAACAACAACTGAACCTGTTGACCAGGTCTGCGTATTTTTATGCATTGAATTATTGCACCCAATTAAGTGGCCACTCAGTGTAGGTAAATTAGTTTATTAGTTGCCCTTGTACTGAGTTACACTGAAAGCCTTGGCTTCGCATACCATCCATAAAGATCCTTCCATCACATCATGACTCATCGTGATGTCTGTCTACCTCGTCGTGGCATTACACCCCACGATCTGCACATCATTCTGCATTCTATTGTTTTGCCTTGTTCTACCTTGACGCACTGTGTAACGATCTGATCTGTAGGAACAGAATGCAAGGCGAGCTTTTCACTGTATCTCGGTACGTGTGCCAGTAATGAGCCAATTTACCAAACTACATCAGGACATCGAGTTAAAGCAAGGGAAAATCAATAACACGGTGCAGGATAGAGTGTTACAGAGAAAGTGCAGTGCAGATAGACAATAAGATCAGACTGGTAAATTGTGAGGTCAAGAGTCTATTTTAGTGTAATAGTCTTCCAGCAGGATCGAAGTTTTTCCATCTTCTACCCAATTGTTGGTGGGGGGGGGGGAGTGTTGAAAAGAGAGTGTCCGGAGTGGGGGTCTTTGATTATGCTGGCAAGAAATGTAGACAGAGTCTATGGAGAGGAGGCTGGTTTCCCTGATGCACTGGGCTGCATCCACAACTCTCTGCAGTTTCTTGCAGTCACGGGAGAGCGATTGCTGTACCGAGCTGCAATGTTCCTGTCAAGAGTTTTGTAAGTTTCAACGAGATCCTCTCTCATTCCGCTGAACTCGAGAACAACTGATCTGTGGGAACACCTCTGCGAATGTATTGCCTACAAGTTGTCTTTACATGGTTCCTATGCTAGAATAAAATGCCCGGGGCACTTTGTAGAGACAGACACTGACTCAGCTATGAGGAGGCCGTATATCTGTGATCAAAGCAAAATGTCTTGTGGTTTTTTTCAAAGAAGCAATAACTCTGCTACTCTGTGGTGGGAGAGGTATCAACATTTCGGGTCATGGCCCTATATCAGATCCTCTCCCCCCCAACACTGATGCTGCTCGACCTGTTCGATGTGCTCCCTCAGATTATTTGCCACTGCAGATTCCAGCTGCTACAACCTTTTCTGTCTCCACCCTGCTAAACTGAGTGGCAAATCTGGATGGCACGGTTAGCATACATTTTAGAGCAACAGCAATCAGTGTCTGGGGTTCAATTCTCACCACTGCCCTTGAAACCCTCTAGGAATGTTCAGTTTAGCACTGTGTCGTTCATTGATTGCATGTCGCTGAACCATTCCGCCCCGACTGAAATTGCACAAAGTAGCAATAAAAAAGGAGTGACCAGAAACCAGAAACACATCATAAAATGAAAGACAGAGTCCTCTTAAAAACAAGTCCAATCCACAAACCAAGGAATCCACGAAGGCGGGAGAAATGGCAAGAAGTAAGAAAGGCTAGATTGGGACTGATGGGATTGCTGAGCTAGTATGGATTCAATGGACCGAATGGTGTAACTCCATGTCATTCACTGATTTGTCAAGACAGCACCAAGATGCCATCTCTGTCAAGGTCGTATCTCAGACTTATGTCATGAAATTTGTTGTTCTGCGACAGCGGTACAGTGCAATACGTAATAGAAAAAAATATATAAATTCCAATAAGAAATATATATACAAAAATATTAAATTAAATAAGTAGTTCAAAAAGAGAGCAAAAAAATAATCTCCAGAGGTGTTCCAAAGTGCTTAGAGCACATTTACCTTTTCAACCTTAACCTCATTCAAGAAAAATGCTGCTGATTAGTGTGATGTATTTTGGAAATAAAATACCTGTGGCAATTACGAGATAGTGACATGGTGGTGAGGTCATTGTCCATTCAGTAAGCTGATGGCAGAAGGGAAGAAGCTGTTCCTTGTTTGTTTTAGATTTGTAGGTCTGGCTTTGGGGACAGAGAAGAGAGTTGGGGGTCGGGTGAGGGTGTACGAATAGGGGAAGGTGGATTTGTTTAGAAATGTTTAAAAGATACTGGGGCATGTATTTGGTGAAAGGTATATGAGCCTAATCCAGGGTCATGGGTTAGCACAGAAATGCTTCATGGCCAGGATGGACAAAGCGGGCCGAATGGCCGTTTCTTTACTGTACATTTCCACTGGCTCAGTGAAGAAAGCTTCCTTGTTAATGGCTCCCTAGGGATAGAACTTGTTGACAAGCAGAGCAGGAACATTTCATAAAAAAATTAAAGTGAATGCCGTGTCAACGTGGCCCATTGCCACAAAACCTTTGGCGTTCTTGTTAGATCTCCAGAGGTGTTCCAAAGTGCTTAGAGCACATTTACCTTTTCAACCTTAATCTCATTCAAGAAAAATGCTGCTGATTAGTGTGATGTATTTTGGAAATAAAATACCTGTGGCAATTACGAGATAGTGACATGGTGTTGAATGACGAAAGGGAGCAGGTTGTAATTTAGACTAGCAACAGTAGCTCGGTTTAAAGGACAAGGCTAACTGTTGGTCGGCTTCTCAAACTACACACCGATCACTGTAGTGTGACTCTCAGACTCCGTTGGTAAAGGAAAACAATGCATGCACCAGTTGAAGACACAAGACCCTGGAAATCTAGAATAACGTACAAAAATACTGGAGGACCACAGTGAATCAGGCAGTATCTCTGGAGGGAAAGGGACTGTCGACGTTTTGGGTTGAGGCCTTTCATCAGGACTGGAAAGAGAGGGGGGAGATGGCCAGAGTAAAACGATGGCGGAAAGGGTGGGGCAAGGGCTAGCTGGTGACTGGTGGATCCAGGGGAGTGGGGGATGATAAACGAGGGAGGAGGAGAGAGGGAATGGAAACCATCATGAGATCTTTGAAACTCCCTTCAGATTCTGCCTCTCAACTACGCACTAGGAGTCATTTACAGTGACCCATTAACTTACCGACAAAGGCGGCACTGCTGCGTAGTGATGAACATACCTCTTTTACAGTGCCAGCAATCTCAATTGGCGTTCAATTCTGGCTGTGTCTTAAGGAGTTTGTACACTATCCCCGTGACTGTGTGGGTTTCGTTCGGGTGCTCCATCTCTCCGTGACGGTGTGTGTCTTCTCTGGGTGCTCCATCTCCCCGTGACTGTGTGTGTCTCCTCTGGGTGCTCCATCTCCCCGTGACTATGTGTCTCCTCTGGGTGCTCCATCTCCCTGTGACTGTGTGTGTCTCCTCTGGGTGCTCCATCTCCCCGTGACAGTGTGTGTCTCCTCTGGGTGCTCAATCTCCCCGTGACAGTGTGTGTCTCCTCCGGGTGCTCCATCTCCCCGTGACTGTGTGGGTTTCGTCCGGGTGCTCCATCTCCCCGTGACAGTGTGTGTCTCCTCTGGGTGCTCCATCTCCCCGTGACTGTGTGTGTGTCTCCTCCGGGTGCTCCATCTCCCCGTGACAGCGTGGGTTTCGTTCGGGTGCTCCATCTCCCCGTGACTGTGTGTCTCCTCTGGGTGCTCCATCTCCCTGTGACTGTGTGCCTCCGGGTGCTCCATCTCCCCGTGACAGCATGGGTTTCGTTCGGGTGCTCCATCTCCCCGTGACTGTGTGTCTCCTCTGGGTGCTCCATCTCCCCGTGACTGTGTGTCTTCTCTGGGTGCTCCATCTCCCCGTGACTGTGTGTGTCTCCTCTGGGTGCGCCATCTCCCCGTGACAATGTGTGTCTCCTCTGGGTGCTCAATCTCCCCGTGACAGTGTGTGTCTCCTCCGGGTGCTCCATCTCCCCGTGACTGTGTGGGTTTCGTCCGGGTGCTCCATCTCCCCGTGACAGTGTGTGTCTCCTCTGGGTGCTCCATCTCCCCGTGACTGTGTGTGTGTCTCCTCCGGGTGCTCCATCTCCCCGTGACAGCGTGGGTTTCGTTCGGGTGCTCCATCTCCCCGTGACTGTGTGTCTCCTCTGGGTGCTCCATCTCCCTGTGACTGTGTGCCTCCGGGTGCTCCATCTCCCCGTGACAGCATGGGTTTCGTTCGGGTGCTCCATCTCCCCATGACTGTGTGTCTCCTCTGGGTGCTCCATCTCCCCGTGACTGTGTGTCTTCTCTGGGTGCTCCATCTCCCCGTGACTGTGTGTGTCTCCTCTGGGTGCGCCATCTCCCCGTGACAATGTGTGTCTCCTCTGGGTGCTCAATCTCCCCGTGACAGTGTGTGTCTCCTCCGGGTGCTCCATCTCCCCGTGACTGTGTGGGTTTCGTCCGGGTGCTCCATCTCCCTGTGACTGTGTGTGTCTTCTCCGGGTGTTCCATCTCCCCGTGACTGTGTGTGTCTCCTCTGGGTACTCCATCTCCCCGTGACTGTGTGTGTCTCCTCTGGGTGCTCCATCTCCCCGTGACTGTGTGTGTGTCTCCTCCGGGTGCTCCATCTCCCCATGACAGCGTGGGTTTCGTTCGGGTGCTCCATCTCCCCGTGACTGTGTGTCTCCTCTGGGTGCTCCATCTCCCGGTGACTGTGTGCCTCCGGGTGCTCCATCTCCCCGTGACAGCGTGGGTTTCGTTCGGGTGCTCCATTTCCCTCCCACAGTACAAAAATGTACGCGTTATGGTTGGTGATTTCTGGACATGATATGTTGGCACCAAAGGCAATATTTCCCAGTACAATCCTTGATGACTTGATTGACGCAAATGATGTGTTTCACGGTAAGTTTTGATGTCTATGTGACAAATAAATCTTTATACCATGTTTGGGATGTGGGAGCGAACTGAGATCTGTCCGGTGAATCCTCCAGAGAAACACACACCAAATGCTGGAGGAACTCAGCAGGCCAGAGTGAAATAAGCAGTCAACGTTTCAGGCCGAGACCCTTCATCAGGACTTCCATGTCTGGACAGGTGAATCCTCCCCTCCAGTCTGGTTTAATGCACCAGTGGATAGGCAGTATCCTGTCACCGTAGTACCACACTGGGACAAAGAGCAGGATTTCTTATTCACATGCACAGAGGATCTACTCGTGTCCTGATGAAGGGTCTCGGCCTTGTGAGAGTGGACTCAAACACTTTGGGACCCAGAGGAAGAGGTGTCACCAGCAGCAAAGCTTTGACTGCACGCCTCAATGCGTAGCAGCCTCATTAAGGAACTGTCAAAACAGAAAGCACTAAGTAATCTAACACATACAAGTGGTGTAAAAATAGGTGTTCCTATTACGCCTACAAAAACACAGACCTAGAGAGCTCCGTTTCAAAAAGATCAAGAAAAGGTCACTGCCATGATTTATATTGCATTACCAAAGGTCACTTGTAAAACATGTGCTTAATTTATCCTGCAGAGTGCTAGCGAGCAGTGCAATCCTTCTTCCCTGTGCTACCAATAATTCGTTTTCATTCTCTCTCCCTCTCCCTCCCTCCCTCCCCTTCCTGTCTCCCTCCCTCCCTCTTTCCCTCCCTCCCTCTTTCCCTCCCTCCCTCTTTTCCTCCCTCCCTCTCTCTCCCTCCCTTCCTGTCTCCCTCCCTCCCCTATCTCTCTCTCCCTCCCTCCCTGTCTCTCTCTCTCCCTCTCTCTCTCTCCCTCTCTCCCCCCCTCCCCTCTCCCCCCTCTCTCCCTCTCTTCCCCCTCTCTCCCTCTCTTCCCCCTCTCTCCTTCTCTCCCCCTCTCTCCCCCTCTCTCCCTCTCTCCCCCTCTCTCCCCCTCTCTCCCCCTCTCCCCCCCTCTCCCCCCTCCCTCTCTCCCCCTCTCTCCCTCTCTCCCCCTCTCTCCCCCTCTCTCCCCTCTCCCCCTCTCCCCCTCCCCTCTCTCCCCTCTCCCTCTCTCTCCCCCTCCCTCTCCCCCTCTCCCCCTCTCTCCCCCTCTCCCCCCTCTCCCCCCTCCCCTCTCTCCCTCTCTCCCCCCTCCCCCTCTCCCCCTCTCCCCCCTCTCCCCCCCTCCCTCTCTCCCCCTCTCTCCCTCTCTCCCCCTCTCTCCCTCTCCCCCTCTCTCCCCTCTCCCCCTCCCCCTCCCCTCTCTCCCCTCTCCCTCTCTCTCCCCCTCCCTCTCCCCCTCTCCCCCTCTCTCCCCCTCTCCCCCTCTCTCCCCCTCTCCCCCCTCTCCCCCCCTCCCCTCTCTCCCTCTCTCCCCCCTCCCCCTCTCCCCCTCTCCCCCCCTCTCTTCCCCCCCTTGTCACAAGCCAGTGATATCCACTAAAGCACCACGGTGTGTAGGAGAATGAGGGGAAATATGATAGATGTATACAAGTTTACGAGGGGTATAGGTAGGGTAAACGCAAGCAGAGCTTTTCTGCTGAGGTTGTGTGAGACTGGGTCTCATACCTATGGGTCATAGGTTAAGGGTGAAAGGTGAAATATTTAAGGGGAACTTCACTCAAGAGTGTGGGGTGAGCAGCCGTGAGCAACAGTAGATGGCAGTTCAGTTAAACATAGAACAATACAACACAGGAACAGGCCCTTCAGCCCACAATGTTGTGCCGAAACAATTAAATTAGTCATCACAAAATGCCAGAGGAACTCAGCAGGCCGGGCAGCATCTATGGAAAGGGATAAACAATCAACGTTTTGGGCCAAGACCCTTCATCAGGACTGGAGAAAAAAGATGAGAAGGTGGGTGGAGGGGAGGAAGAAATACAATGTAAGAAGTGATAGGTGAAACTGGGGGTGGGGGGGTGGTGATGTAAAGAGCTGGGAAGTCGAATGATGAAAGAGGTAAAGGGCTGGAGAAGGGTGAATCTGATAGGAGAGGACAGAAGGCCATGGAAGAAAGGGAAGAGGGAGGAACACCAGAGGGAGGTGATGGGCAGGTAAGGAGATAAGGTGCAAGAGGGAAATGGGGACAAGGAATGGTGAGGGAGGGGGGTGGCATTACCAGAAGTTCAAGAAATCGATGTTCATGACATCAGGTTGGAGGCTACCCAGACGGATTATAAGGTGTTCCTCCTCCAACCTGAATGTGGCCTCATCGTGACAGTAGAGAATGCCGTGCACTGACATGTCGGAATGGGAAAGGAAGTAGAATTTTGTGTGTGTGTTGCTTGGATTCCCAGCATCTGCTGATTTTCTCTTATTTCAAGTTAGTAATCAAATAGTCAATTAACCTCTTAACATGGTAGGTACATGGATGAAAGGTGTATGGTTGGCTATGGTCCAAGTAGATTGGACTAGGCTGAAGACCAGTTTGGCCAGCACAGAATAGATGGGCCAATGGACCTCTTTTCACTGCTGCACTCTATGCCTCTATGACTCAAGTGCTCATGTAGATACTGTGTCGATGTTATGAGAGTCACTGCCTCCTCCGCTCCTTCAGGCAGTGTGTCACAGATTCCAACACCCCTCCCCCTGGGTGATTTAAATAATTTTAAAAAGGGACTGATTGTAACCATGAAATGGCTCGATTATTATAAAACTATTCCCATCTGGTTCACTAATACTGGATTTTATCAACATGAGACCATGAAACAAAGTGGGGTGGTTTTTTGTGTTACTGTCGCCTTCCTGTCAGCTTGAACTAGTCAGTCCATTCTCCTCTGACCTCGCTCATTAACAAGGCATTTTCACCCACAGAACTGCGGCTCACTGGATCTTTTTTGTTTCTCACATCATACACTGTAAACTCCAGAGCGGGTTGTGCATGAAAATCCCAGGAGTTACTGAGATACTCAAACTACCCTGTCTGGCACCAACAAACAATTCATACTCAAGGTCACTTAGATCACATTTCTTTTTACTTTATTCAGATACAATGTGGAATGGGTCTTTCCAGTCCAGTGAGCCGCACCGCCCCGTTTTTTAACCCTAGCCTAATCACAGGAAGATATACAATGACCGACTAACTGCTATGTCTTTGGAACGTGGGAGGAAACCTGAGCACCCAGAGGAAACCCACACGCTCACAGGGAGGAGTGTACAAACTTCTTACAGGACAACATCAAAATTAAACTCTAAACTCCAATGCCTTGAGCTGTAATAGTGCCACGTTAACCACTCTACAACCATGGTGCCCTGTTCTTCCCCATTCTGATGTTTGGTCTGAACAACCGAACCTCTTGACCATGTCTGCATGCTTTTGTGCATTGAATTACTGCCACATGATTGGCTGGATATCAGTGTTAGAGCAGGTATGCAGTCGTACCTAATTAGGTGGCCTCAGAGTGTATATGGAGTCTTCTGATGATATGCATCTGGGTGGCAGGGTGTTTTGTGAAGAGGAAACAAGAGAGGCCTCAGGTGAAGTGATCAGGTGAGCACATGGTAGGTAGAGGTCAGCCTCTCTGTAGTAGAAAATTTTAAAAAAACAATTAAGATTATTTATAAAGGCATGCGTGAAAGAGACTGCAAAAACTGGAGATCTTGAGCAACACATACCAAGTGCTGGAGGAACTCAGTGGACCAGGCAGCATCTATGGAGGGAATACCTCTCATCGATGCTGCCTGACCTGCTGAGTTACTCCAGCTCTTTGTATGTGTTGCTCAAGATCTCCCAGCATCTGGAGAATCTTTTGTATCTATGGTGGGAAATGAGCAGTCAATGTTTCACGTTGAGACCTTTTCATCAGGACTCAATGAGGATCTTGACCAAAAATGTCAACTGTCCACTTCCCTCTGTAGATGCTGCCTGATCCGCCAAGTTCCTCCAGCATATTGTGTGTGTTACTCCAGAGTATTTCCCAGATTTTCTCCGGGTTGATGGATCAAGAACTAGAGGATAATGGTTTAAGGTGAGAGGGGAAAGATTTAATCAGAACTGTGGGGCTAGTCATGGGGTGGTTAGTATATGGAACGAGCTGCTAGAGAGAGCAGGTACGTTAACAAAACTTAAAAGCCATTTGGGAAGGTACTTGGACAGGAAATGTTTGGAAGGTTATGGACCAAATGTGGGCCGATGGAACCATCTTTGTCCACATGGACCATAGAGCATAGAACGGCCTTGCAGCTCACAATGTTCTGCCAACCTTATAACCCACTCTAAGTTTAATCTAACCCTTCTCTCTGACGTAACCCTCCATTTTTCTATCATTCATGTGCCTATCTAAGAGATTCTTAAATGCCCCTGATGTGTCTGTCAAAATCAGAATCAGGTATAACAGCGCTAGCATGTATTGTGAACTCTGTTGTTATGCGGCAGCAGTACAGTGTAATAAAAACTGTAAATTAAAGTAAGAAGTATGTACATTTAAAAAGTTTAATTAAATAAGTTGTGCAAAAAGAGATTTTAAAAAAGTAGTGAGGTAGTGTTCAATGTCCATTCGGAAATCGGCTTGCAGAGGGGAAGAAGCTGTTCCTGAATTATTGAGTGTGTGCTTTCGGGCTCCTGCACCTCCTCCCTGAGGGTAGGAATGAGAAGAGGGCATGTCCTGACTAATGGGGTCCTTCACGATGGATGCTGCCTTTTTGAGGTATCACTCCTTGAAGATGTCCTGGATGCTGGAGATGCTAATGTCCATGATGGAGCTGACTAAGTTTACAAGCTTCTGCAGTTACTTTGGTCCTGTACAGCTCCCCACTCCCCCATACCAGATGGTGATGTAGCCAGTTAGAATACTCCCCACAGTACATCTGCAGAAATCTGCGAGTGTCTTTATGTTGTGCTGCCCGCCGGGCCAAAGGGCCTGATTCTATGCCGTATGACTCTTTGGATCACAGACTAATCCTCACAAGAGTTGAGAGGAACAGTGAATGATCTCACTTAAACATGTAAAGGACTTATAGTGCTTAATAAACAGATGCAGGGCTGGACCAAAGTCATTGCCTCAAAACAAGGATCAGCCGTTCAGAAGTATGATGAGGAGAAATTGTTTTACCTAGAAGGCAGTGAATCTTTGGAGCTATCAATCAGGACGGCTGTAGAGACTCA
The DNA here is from genome assembly GCF_963921235.1 of Mobula hypostoma. Lineage (NCBI taxonomy): Eukaryota > Metazoa > Chordata > Chondrichthyes > Myliobatiformes > Myliobatidae > Mobula > Mobula hypostoma. The sequence continues at coordinate 186,734,658 of NC_086101.1, read as the reverse complement.
TTTGCTGCGAATATTTTAATTGAAGAGGAAAGTCAACTGTCCTTATGAGCAGCAAGTTGGAATGGTGGCTAGCGCAACATTTTGCAGCGCCAGAAATCGGGGCTCAATTCTCTGTGCTGTCGGTAAGGAGTTTGCACACTCTCCAGGTGCTCCGGTGTCCTCCCATGTTCCAAAGATGTACGGTTTAGGGTTAGTAAGTTGTGGGGCTACGTTGGCACCAGTAGCGTGGCGCACTTGTGGGCACATCTTCAGACACTGCCGCACATGATGCAATTTGCCAAATGTTTCAATGATTTGAAGTACGTATAACTAATCCTTTATCTTTTTTTCTTACTTGGCCTGCTCTAAGTAGGATTCCGTCCTTCCAACTTGGTTACATCATAAATATCTGTTCAGGGACGGCCCAGAACTACAGCAAGTAGCATCCACACCCCATAAACCAATAAAAAAAAACACACTGGCAAAATAACGATAGTGGTAGTCAGTAACTTTATTTGTGGCTGTGCCCGTACCATAATGACCAAGTTCTGAGTTGAGGGAGACATAAACTTATTAGAACATAACATTTACTTAGGGGCATGGCAGGAGTAAATGTTAAAATGTTTCCATGACTGAGTGGGAGAATGTCAAACAAGGGCTCATAGTTACAAGTTTAGGAAGTAGTCCTTTGAGATGTGTGGGAAATTCTTCTCACAGAATCCTTAGGATTCTCACAAACTCTTAAAGTCAAGTTTATTGTTAAATGTCCAACATGTATGCACAGGTGTGATGAGAAACTTGCAGCAGCCTCACGGCAGATAGCATCAGGTAAACCATATTCACTTAAAAATGCAGAAATTATGCACGGTTTTTACAAGAAAGATCAGAATCAGATTTAATGTCACTGGTGTACGTCATTAAATTTGTTCTTTTGCTTAATTGTTGAATGACCTAATTCTGTTCCTATGTCCTTTGGTTTTATGCTCTTACCCCACTGATTCCTGTCACACTGCTAGTCTTTTTTTTGACAATAATTGTAAGAAAGCAGCAGCAGTACATTGAAATACATGACAATAAAGACTAAATTACGATATGTATGTATAAAAAATTAAATAAGCAGTGCAAAACAAGTGGGGATGAAAGAAAAAAATGTGATGTAGTGATCATGGGTTTATTTTCCATTCAGAAATCTGATGGCGGAGGGGAAGAAGCTGTTCCTAAGTCACTGAGTGTGTGTCTTCAGGCTTCTGTAGCACCTCCTTGATGGTAGCAATGAGAAGAGGGCATGTCCTGGGTGACAGAGGTCCTTAATAACAGATGCTTCCATTTATGAGGCATCACCTTTTGATGGTGTCCTGGGTGCTGAGGAGGCTGGTGCCCAGGATGGAGCAGACTGAGTTCACAACTTTCTGCAGCTTTTTCCAATCCTTTGCAGTGGCCCCTCCGTACCCGACAGTGATACAACCAGTTAACCAGCTCACCATGGTACTTCTGTGGAAAATTGTGGGTCAAATTTATCAATTGTCCTCAAACACAGTTAGAACAAAAAGAAAACAAAGTCCATTTTAGTGCAAAGTGTTGATCGTGTTGCTATATTGAGGTAATGATTAGAGAGTTGTACTGGTTGATTCAATAACTGAATGCTTGAAGGGAAGAAGATGTTTTTGAACCTGGTGGTGTGTAACTGCAGGCTTCTGTACCCCCTGCCTGGGGTAACTGTGAGAAGATGGCATGCCGGATGATGAAGACCTTTGACCTTAGATGGCAGCATTCTGAGGTGGCATCTCTTGCAGATACTATCAGTGGTGGGGAGGGATGTGCCTGTGATGTATTGGGCAGAGTCTACTAATGTGCACAGCTCCTTACATTCCTGACGATTCAAATTACTGTACCAGACCATGATGCAACCAGCCAGGATACTTTCTACTGTACATTAGCAGAAGTTTGTTAGCGTGTTCAGTGACAAGCTGGATCTCCTTAAACTTTTAAGAAACCATTTAAGTTGAAGGAACATAAGTTTCTCAATTTACTCTAAATTAATCTGTAGATGCTCTATATTTTACTTGCTATAAATTATCTATTTATTGTATTACTCTATGACTTGATAAGCTAGTGAAAGATCATGCAATAAAGTTATTGCCCATTATGCCATTGGCATTTAGGGCAGCAATAAAGATCCTCCGTCTCTTCCCTGTCCTTGGTATACCACCACCCACAGGTGTAGAAGGACTCTTCATTGCTGTTTCTGTTACATTTTTTTTGACCCGTCAGGGTTGTTAGTCCTGAGTGAACCCCTGAACCTGGAAGACCGGTGGGCAAGTCTTAGTCTGGTCTCTACCCTTTGACCTGTTTGGCGTGGGTGACACTACCAAGAACCAAAGCACAAGGCCCTGACTCCAACCATTGTAGCTCTCTGAGTCATTGAGGCACGCAAACCTCAAAACCACACGTCAAGTTTGTGGTCCTCTTGGAGGATGCTATTGAGGACTGTGGGGAATTACACAAGAGAGGATTTGAGGCCTGGGGCGGATCAGCCATGATCATATTGAAAGGTGGGTCTACCTACAGCCCATTCCATCACAGGCAATATCCGCCCCCCGCCATTGAGCGCATTTACAAAGAGCAATGTCACAAGAAAGCAGCATCTGTCTTCAAGGATCCCCTCCATCCAGGTCATGCTCTGTTCTCACTATGAACATAGGTCATAGGTCAGGAGGTGCAGGAGCCTTAGGCCCCACAACACCAAGTTCAGCAGTAGTTACAACCACTCAACCATCAGGATCCTGAACCAGAGTGGATAACTTCGCTCACCTCAACACTGAACTGATTCCACAGTCTATTGACTCACTTTCAAGGACTCTACAAATTGTGTTCTCAGGATTATTACGTCTTTGTTTACTTGCAAAGTTTATCTTCTTTTGCGAAGTGGTTGTGTCCCAGTCTTTGTTTTTGATGGCTTTTCACGAATTCTATTGCATTTCTTTATTTTCCTGTAAATGCCTGTAAGAAAATGAACCTCAAGGTAAGAAATGGTGACATATGTGTACTTTGGTAATACATTTTACTTTGACTTTAACTTTAACTTACTCCAGCTCTGATTTTCAGAATCAGAATCAGAAACATGTTCACTGTCACCGGCATAGGTCATGAAATTTGTTCTTATGTCCGTCAGGAAGCTAATATGTGAGAAAAAGAGAGAGTTTGGTGTAGTTTTTGTCCAATTTCCCACGTGGAACAGAGCAGTGATAACTCTGCCAAAGATTAGTGTTCCTACACATGTTTCTTTTGGCAAGAACTGCAAGCAATTGAGACAACAATGGAGATGCCAGCACAGCAGGAAGCTATAAAAACAGGCAGCACAGACAAGGGACCAGCTTTCCTTCCCATGCAGACAGGAGTAGGCACATAGAATTGACATTTTGAAATAGGTATGGCCTGGTGCATCATTTGCGCTGAGACTTGGCAATAGCCTGTTGTTTCCCTGCAGGATTGCTGATGTTCCCCAGTTCCCCAGACCCCCAGACAGACCACTTAGCCAACTGTTTCTGTACATGTGTGTGTACCTTTACAGTAATAGAAAAATACGGCACAGAAACAGGCCCTTTGTCCCATCTAATCCATGGCAAGCCATTTAAACTGCCAAATCCCGTCGACCTGCACCCAGACCTTAGCCCTCCATACACCTACCATGCAAACCTCTTAAATGTTGAAATCGATCTTGCATACACCACTTGTGCTGGCAGCTTATTCCACACTCTCACAACTCTCTGAGTGAAGAAGTTTCCCCTCATGTCCCCTTAAATGTTTCACCTTTCACCCTTAACCCATGACCTTTAGTTGTAGCCCACCCAACCTCAATGGAAAAAGGCTGCTTGCATTTACTCTATCTATACCCCTCATAATTTAATGTACCTTATAAAATCCCCCACAATCTTCTACTTTTCAATTAATACAGCCCTAACCCATTCAAAAACTATGGCCTCAAATCCTACAGACCAACTGCGCTTCATCTTATATCAGAAAGGAAATGAAGGTCAGATGGTCATCATCATCATCATCATGATCATTGTCATCATTATCAACATCATCATCGTCATCATCATTATCATCATCATCATCATTGTCACCACCATCATCAACATTGTTACCCATCATAGAGTCACAGAAACAAACCCTTCAGCTTAACCAAGGTCCCATTTGTATGCATTTGGCCCAAATAAACCATTTCCAAAAACTCACCACCCACTGTGTAAAATTTTTGCCCCTCAAAACCCCTATACACTTTTTCCCGTTCACCTTAAACCTCTGTCCCTATTTTTGAACTCCTCACTCTGATCTGTCTGTAATTTTACATGTCACTATAAAGTCACTCCTCACCTGCTTTCACTCCAAGGAAAACAACTCCAGCCTATCCCATCTCTCCTTTAATCCATCAAATGGTGGTAATCCATTTGTGCATCTTTTCTGCATTCTCTCCAACTTAATGACATCTTTCCAATAGCTGGGTGACCATGAATGTACATGACACTCCAAATGCAATTGCACCGCCATCTTGCACAGTTATAACATGACATCCCAACTGCTCTGCTTCATGTCCTAACTGATGAAGACACTTTGCCATCCTGTCATAGAACATAGAACACTACAGCATACTGCAAATCCTTTGACCCACTATGATGTGCTGATCTTTTAGCCCACTCTAAAATCAATCTAACCCTCCCCTCCCCTCCCACATAGCCCCCCCCATTTTCTTTCATGTCACCGGAAAGGGAAGAGATAAATTGGAATAGTTTGATGTAGAAGATTAGCCTAAGGCTGGCGCTGTCTGACTAGGTTGAGAGTGGTGAGGTTGATAGCCGAAGCCTCACAATGCCAGAGAATAGGGTTCAGTCCTTGTGTTTCTACGTTTTTCCTCCAACCTTGCGGATTTCCTCCAGGCGCTCCGGTTTGCACCCACATCCCAAAGTGTGCAGGTTGGGAAATTAATTGGAGTTCTACAGTAGATGGTTTATTGTCAAATCTAACAAGGTGGAGTGAAAATCTTGTCTTGCCGACTGTCCACACACATAATTTCGTTACATTAGTGCATTGAGGCCGCACAAAAGCACCACTCTAGCAGATTGCAGAGTAAAGTGCACTGCAGGCAGACAATGAGGTGCAAGGTCGCAACGACATAGATTGTGAGGTTAACAGTCCACCTTATTGTACTGGGTGTCCAGTGAGATGGAAGATGCCCTTGAGCCTAGGTGTGTGTGCCTTCAGTGTCTCTGGTGTGCAGGAGAGTGCGTAGAATTTGGTTGGGGGGGGGTAGAGTCAATGGAAATGTGGGATGATGCAGTGAGCTGACAGAGATCTGATGGGCCAAATGGCCTCCTTCACTATTGGGAGGAAATGTGAAATAAAAATATGGTTCATCATGGATGACCCAAAAGAAATTTGCTGTTGGTGGAACAAAGTCATGATGGGTTTTGATGTTGTTTAAATCGAATTCAGTTTAGATATTAATGAACCTACTTACCAATTTAGATGAATTTAACCTGACTCTACAGCCTTCAAATGCAATGTTCTCCCTACAAGCCTGCTGGTGATATCAGTGAAAGAAGCACATCAGAAAGAAAGATGATTTACAGAGACCAGGCTCAAGGACAGCTTCCAACCACTGTTATTAGACTCTCCAACAGAACAGTACAGTCCCTTTGGCCCACAATGTCATGCTGAACCTCTAAACTACTCCAAGACCAATCCAACAGTGTCTAATCAAACATATCTTGTACGATAAGATGGACTGTCAGTTTCACAATCTATCTGGTTATTATTTTGCACCTTAACGTTTACCTGCGTTTGTGTTGGTGCGTGGCCAAGTGGTTAAGGCGTTCGTCTAGTGATCTGAAGGTCACTAATTCGAGCCTTGGCTGAGGCAGCGTGTTGTGTCCTTGAGCAAGGCACTTAATCACTCAGTGCTCTGCGACGACACCGGTGCCAAGCTGTATGGGTCCTAATGCCCTCCCCTTGGACAGCATCGGTGGTGTGGAGAGGGGAGACTTGCAGCATGGGCAACTGCCGGTCTTCCATACAACCTTGCACAGGCCTACGTCCTGGAAACCTTCCAAGTCGCAAATCCATGGTCTCATGAGACTGACGGATGCTTTAAAAACGTTTACCTGCACTGCACTTTCTCTGTAGCTTTTACACTTTATTCTGAATTGTTATTGTTTTACCTTGTTCTACCTCAATGCACTTTGTTCTGCATGGATAGTATGCAAGATGAGTTTTCACTGAATCATGGTGCGTTTTGAGGCAGCACGGTAGCGTAGCGGAACAATTAGCGATCAGGTTTCAGTTGCCTGTAAGGAGCTTGTACATTCTCCCCCTGACCACCCGGATTTCCTCCAAGTGCTCCAGTTTCCTCCCACAGTCCAGAGGCGTATGGTTAGGCTTCATGAGTTGGTTAGATTTAGTGGCACTTGCGGACTGCCCAGCGCTGACTTGACTTAACGCAAACAAAGAAATTTCACAATATGTTTTGATGTTTCGATGAAGATGTGACAAACAAAGCTAATCCAAATCTAACATGTGACAATAATAAGCCAATATCAATATACCAATACCAATAAGCAAGATGAAAACTTGAACGTTAACCACCTTCCTCTCCTCTAGATGCCACATGACCTGTTGTGTAATTCCACCATTATCTGCTCTGATGTAAGGTGTGAAAGAAATCCCTGAGAGGGTTGGTGAAAGCAAAGATTGGTAGGGTTTCGGGGAAGGGGCAATCATGCGGGCCGAATGGCCTGTTTCTGAACTGGGTGTGTGAAAATCACTTGGGCAGAATGGCCTGTTTCTGAACTGGCGTCAGTGCAGCCCCGTAAACCGATATCAAATAGTTCTTGGATCTGCCTCTCCGAAGGCTCGGGGAGGGCGGTGTGGGAATGGGATTATGGTGACTACAGATAAAAGCCCAAAGGTCAACATTCCCAATGAGTTAATGACTGCACAATCCACAGAGAGACCACCTGTTGTGATTTACTGATCCTTAAATACCTTCCCTGTCTCTAGTTTAGTACCATCATTAAACCTGTAACCCCACCACCTGTAGGCTAAAGATAGAGGATTAGTCACCGAGCCAGGTGTTGTGGGTCTTTCTGTCATTGCTCTGATACTCCTCAAACAGAGGATCTGTAAACTCCTTTCAAAATGATTTCCTTTCCTCCAAACTTTGGTTTGAGCCTGTTGTGTGGTTAACGCAAAGAGAATTTTGCAGTTAAAGGAATTCTCCCCATAATAATATAGTCAGAGGCACATTGCTGCTAGAAAAACAAAACTACAAGAAAGGGCAGTGAAAAGTTGCCTCAGTGTATATCACCAGTCCCAAACCTGGGGCATTGAGAAATTTTATTCTATTTTATTTAGACTTTCCACGTAGATCAGGCCAATGAGCCACACCCCCCAGCAACCCACCTATTTAACCCCTGGCCTAATCGCAAGACTATTTACAATGACCAATTTGGACTGTGGGAGGAAAGCGGAACACTAGGAGGAAACCCATGCGGTCATGGGGAAAACCCTCAAACGTTCTTACAGAGGACGCTAGAATTAAACTCCGAACTCTGACGCCGCAAGCTGTGATAGTGTCGCTGTAACCGCTGGGCTATCATGGCGCGCCCCATGTGTTCATGTACTGTTGAAGTGTAACCATTGTTGTAATGTGGGAAACACGAAAGCTATTTAAGAACATAGACCTTGAAACAGTACACAAGAACAGGATTTTTGGCCCACAGTGTCTCTGTCGACCATGATTCCAATTTAAACTAACCCCAACATGGTCTCTATTCCTCTCGACTCTGTCTAAACCCCCTCTCAAATATCGCTGTTGTGCCATGTTTCCTGGCAGCACATTCTAGGTACCTGTCACTCTCTGTGCAAAAATCATCATGCCTCAATAATAATAATAAAATAGTTTTAAAAATGACCTTATACATCTCCTTTGAACTTTCCCCCTCTCCCCCTAAACCTACACCTTCTAATAGTTGATATTTCCACCAAGGGAAAATGACTCACTGAACTGCTCCCTCAACCAATAGATTCACTTTGAAGGATTCTTCATCTCATGTTCTTGATATTTATTGCTTTTTAATTTTTTTTCTCTCTTTTAGTATTTGCACAGTTTGTTGTCTCTTGCGTTTTGGTGTGTGTCCGTCTTGTTGGGGGCAATCTTTCATTGATTCTATTGTGTTTCCTTGTATTTACTGTGAACTCCCACTAGAGAATGACTCTCGGTGTTGTGTATGGTGACATACATGTACTCCGATAACAGGTTTACTTTGGACTTTGAATGTGTGGCAAAACTTGTGGGCTGCACACAGACAACACATTTCACCGTATGTTTTGATGTATGTGTAACAAATAAATCTGAATGTGACCAGAACTACAGACAATCCTCTGAAAATGGTCTAACCAAAACTTTATGTTTCTGCACAAAACAGCAATGCACCGATAACCGTATCACCTGCTTTCATGATATTGTTTAGGGGACACCAGAATGAATTTAGTTCTGCGCAATCTTGTACGCACCTCAGCAAGGGGGCATAGCTAGGAAAGTAAGCATAAGAGATTCTGCCGATGCTGGAAATCCAGAGCAATGCACAAAATGCTGGAGGCAGCATCTATGGTGGGGAATAAACAGGCAACATTTCAGGCCTTCAGCAGGACCCCCTGACCTGCTGAGTCCCTCCAGCATTCTGTGTGTTGGGGATAGTTGGAAACGTGCCCTAAGTCATTTAAATTTAAGGTGTGTTGATACGTCTGCTCTTGGGGAGGTGCATCTCTGGAATTCTCTGCCTCCAAGGATAGTGGAGGTGGATGACTGGATCTATTTAATGTGGAGATGGATAATTATTTGGAAATTGAAGAGTTGAAGGTTACGAGGAACTGGTGCAACAAAGGAGTTGAAGCTGACACATATCAGCCATTGAACATGGAACAGTACAGCACACTGCAGGCCGTTCGGCCCACAATGCTGTGCTGATATTATTGTAGGGTAATGTAATTGGTGGAAACTACTGAATTCACAGCCACCGACATTGAGTTGGGATTCACTTTAAGAGACTGGTCTGACGTGATGGCATAATGGCGTAAAGTGTTGTGATGGTGCTTTGTGTTCAGCTTTTGGAATACAATAAATGAGTTGCTACATTTTTTCTCAAACATGAATCATCTCTGCAGTTTTTCTGTGCGAAAACCTACATTATAACCTGCTCTCAAGCTCAATCTACCCCTCCATTGTTGTATGATCCACGTACCTTTCTAATAGTCTCTTAAATACACTTGAATAGTGGGGCAGAGTCAAAGGGCCGAGTGGCCTCTCCTGCTCCCATTTTCTTGTGTAAGGGATGAATGAGTGTGAAGCTCACCACTATAAGCAGTGTGAAAGGCATCAAGGGTGAAGATAGGGAGAAAGTGGAAGGGTTTGCTGGTAAAATAGAACAGTCTGTGGGATGTTCATGTGAACATAAGCACCAACATTACACCACCCCCCTTTCCCTTCTGCCAAATCTGAAGTCCCAAGATTAGTTAAACCCTGGTTAATGTCTGCCGTTCCTCTCCAATTAATGAGAGATTTCAACAGTCCACAGCTTTGGAACAGGTGAGTTTGAGTGTGGGGCTGCTGATTAGATTGAGGGGCAGCCAAGCCTTCTGTTTCTCATTAGGAGGGGAATTTCAATCCTCCCAGTCACAGACATGGCAAGCAGCTTACATTTGCTCCAGCTTTCCTTTGTCGTATTCTACCTTGTGTGAGGGATTTCAAAGTTCAAAGTAAATGTTATTAACAGAGCACATGTATGTCACCACATACAACCCTGTGATTCATTTTCCTGTGGGTACACTCAGCAAATCTATACAATAGTAACTAGAACAGGATCAGTGAAAGATCAATCAGAAGACAAATGTGCAAATGGAAGTATAAATCTTTGTGTTCGTCCATCGTCGTCAATGAGGACCTCGACACCATTATGATGGTGTTGAGACTAGCGCGTGATTTGGATTTAAGAGAGGGAGAGTTGTGCAGCATCAGCCTCCTCTCTCTTCCCAATTCCCATCTGGATCCAGTGGCAAGACAGTGTCAAGTCGGCTGGAGATGGGCCTAGGCGCAGTGGATGACCAGGACGTCTTCTGTGTCTTGTCCTGCTCTACACGTTCCACAACACTTGCAAAGACCGCCTTCTTGACCATTGGACCTTCCGCTGGTCTCGTCCACTCAATCCGCTGGAGTCTGTCTTCACGTGCTGGGATAGACAGCTCCCTATCTCACCGAGGGTTTGAGACCCGTCGGCTACCCTCACCTGGTTTAGCCGGCTTGTCGAAGCCGTTGCCCGGGGTGTGGCCGCTGTCGCATGTAAACAGCTACGGGGAGCCACAGGTGAGAGCTGAGTGCCAGGTGGGGACCAAAGGTGGACTAACCACCTTGAAAAGGACGCGACATGTTCCCCCACCAGAGGTGCTACCTGGTACCCCATATGCCCCGGAAATATAAATAAATAGCAATAAATAACGAGAACATGAAATAACAAGATAAAGAGTCCTTCAAATGAGATTATTGGTTGTTGGAATATCTCAATGGATAGGCAAGTGAGTGCAGTTATCCTCTTTCGTTCAAGAACCTGATGTCTGAGGGGTAGTAACTCTTCTTGAACTGTGCTGCGAGTCCTGAGGCTCTTGTACCTTCAGCCTGATGGCAGCGGTGAGAAAACAGCATGGCCTGAGAGGTGAGGATCTTTGATGATGGATGATGCTTTCCTACGGCAGTGTTTCATGTAGATGTGCTCAATGGTTAGAAGGGCTTTTCCCATGATGTATTGGGCCAAATCCACTACCTTTTGTAGGATTTTCCATTCAAAGGCATTGTCAACAAGGTTGTGAGAATTCAGACAAGGGGCAGCAGCTTCCCCATCTTAGATACTCGAAGGGTCAAGGATGTTCAAACTTTCAAAGTGAACTTATTATCAAAGTACATATATGTCACCAGATACTACCTTGAGATTCATTTTCTTGCAGATTAAAGAAATACAATAGAATCAATGAAAAACTATACCCAAAGATTGACGGTCAGTCATCCTACCAAAGATTGTGGAGGATTGTGCAGAGATCCTCCACAGCTTGTAAACTCAGTCAACTCTATCATGGGCACTAGGCTCCCTAGTACCCAGGACATCTTCAAGGAGTGATGCCTCAAAAAAGCAGTATCTGTAGTTCCCTCCATTGCTTTGACCAGCCTGTTGTTAGTCATCCTTGTGTCTGAGATAGAGAGAGAGAGCAGGGATCACTGTGACTTCTTGGTGAGCTTAGGGTCTTAATTCTTATAGCTTTTAGATTAGATTAGATTCAACTTTATTGTCATTGGGCCAAGTACAAATACAAAGCCAATGAAATGCAGTTAGCATCTGACTAGAAATGCAAAGAATAGTGTTTACCCCAGACAACATCTGTACCGGTGCATTAATTTCTTCACCAATGTCTGACTCCAGTGAAAGGCGGCTCCTGAGATATGGGAAGTGGTCTGTGTTTTCCACTGTTGTAGGATGGTTGTAGAGAATTTCTGTAGATATTGAGTGTAAGGGCCATTTTCCCTGTGTGCTTTGGTGAACAAGTCTAGGATGAAGAAGAGCCTCTGAACGTGTACAAATGCAAGTGATCACTGCTCACTGCAACTTGGTGATGAAAGTTGGGGTGACCTTGGTTCTGGAGTAGGGTAAAGATGATCCTGTAGATTAGCTCCACTCCAGTAACAAGTGTTGCGATGCAGCATTGTGGTGAAGAAAACTGAGAAAAGTGTGGAGATGCCACCAGCCTGCACTGAGACTAGGTAATTGTGATGTTTTGGTTAAGATCATAGCCTGGACGCCATCATGAGGTGGATGGAGACAAATCTCTGTGGACGGCCAAGTGTAAGAAGCATCCTCCACAGTCCTTCCCAAGTCCAAGACTTTTATGAGATCAAAGTAAAGTCAGATTTGGCAAAGTGGTTCTGCTATTTGCATATCCCCTAGAGACGTGGTGTGGTGAAACTCGTGTCCTCCATTCTCCCAGATGGATGGAATCCAGTGAAGAATGGTTCCCGCCACTGCCTCTAAGGAGTTTGTATGTTCTCCCTGTGAATGCATAGGTTTCCTCAGGGTGCTCTGGTTTCCTCCCACATTCCAAAGACTTACAGGTTAGGGTTAGTGAGTTGTGGGCATGCTATTTGGTGCCAAAATACTTGTGGGCTGCCCCCAGCACATCCTCAGACTATGTTGGCTGTTGACACAAACAATGCATTTTACTCTTATGTTTCGATATACAAGTGACAAATAAAGCTCATGTCTGACTTTGTAAACTTGATAAGACCATAAGATATAAGAGCAGAATTCGGTCACTTGGTCCATCGAGTCTGCTTTGCCATTTCATCAAGACTGATCCATTTCCCTCTCAGCCCCAATCTCCTGCCTACTCTTTGTACCTCTTCATGTCCTGACTGCTCAAGAACCTATCAAGGTCTGTCTTAAATACACCCAATGACTTGGTCTCCACAGCTGCTTGTAGCATCGAATTCCACAGATTCACCACTCTCTGGCTAAAGAAATTCCTCCTCATCTCTGTTCTGAATGGACATCCCTCTATTCTGAGGCTGTGCCTTCAGATCTTAGACACCTCCACTGTAGGAAACATCCGCTCCACATCCATTCTACTGAGAACTTCCAGCATTTGATAGATTCAATGAGATCTCCCCTCATTCTTCTGATTATCATGTTAGCACATTGACATCCAAGTTGTTTTCTAATCCAAAATAAACTTTATTCATAATAAAAAATACTTACAGGAATAAACCATGCAACGCCTTTTGAATCTTACATTCATATCTACTGCTTTAAGTAATGTTTGGATGCATATCTTTAACCAAGTAGGACTATTGCCGCCCATGTGACTTCTTGGGGTGGTACACCACCACATCGACTGAGGGGCTTCCTCCCTCAGTAGCCCCTTAGAAACTCTGTAACACCACTCACCTCCGAAGTTTCAAGCTCTGTTTGTTAATACTATACAACTTAACCTTCCTCAAATGAGAAAAAAAACCTCAAACAAAGAGAGCTCGCAACAGAATGCTAACAACAGGGGACCCAGCACTGACCCCTGTGGCACACCACTGGTCACAGGCCTCTAATTGGAATACCACCCCACCACCACCCTCTGCCTACTTTTGTTCAGGGTTGAGTTTCAGCTGAAGTGGTAATATGCTTCATGAAAATATTAAACACTGGTCTTCATTCCCAGTTTGAATCTGTAATTCCAATTGCTAATATTTTTGTGTCATTATGTCTACACTATAACTTTGATAGATTTCCATGCTTATTCTAATTGACACCCAGTTGCTTTGAAATACCTAGTTAATTCTTAATAACATAAAAGTGAATTTGCATCTGATTAGTATGCAGAAAAATATTCCCTGACGCCAATACAAAAAGGAGCAGGTCAAAGATAGCAAAGGAGTTTCCTCTTCATAGTAACACACTCAAAGTGCCGGACGAAGACAATTCAGTCCTCATGAAGAGTCTCGGCTTGAAATGTAAGCTGTCCTGTCTGTTCCCCTGTGTAGATGCTGCCTGACCAGTTGAGTTCCTCCAGCATTTTATGTGTGTTACTCTGGATTTCCAGCAGCTGCAGAATCTCTTGTGTTTTCACTTCAAGGTTCAAAGTTAAAAAATTCAAAATAAATTTATATTCAAAGTTGATATACGTCACCATATAGATCCCTGAGATTTATTTTCTTGAGGGCAATCACAGGAAACCCAAGAAACATTATAGAATCAAAGAAAGACTGCACTCAACAGGACGGAGAACAACCAATAACAAAGCTGTGCAGATACAAAAAGAAAGAGGGATAAAAAGGAATAATAATAAATAAGCAATAAATATCGAGTAGATGAGATGAAGAGACTTGAAAGTGAATTCACAGGTTATGGGAACAGTTCTGTTTTGGGGAAAGTTCCTAAACCTAGTGGTATGGGTCTTGAGGCTCCTGTGGCAGCAGTGAGAAGAGAGCATGTCCTGGATGATAGGGGACCTTGATGATGGATGCTGCTTTCCTGCGACTGTGATCTGTATAGATGTGCTCAATGGTGAGGAGGGCGCTTCTACGTTCACTTATCGAAGTTTCTCTTCATCTTCTGCAATAATTCAATGTATCTGTCTTATCAGCGAGGTGAGAGCAGTTTGACAAAGCATTGGTGGTCTGTGAAGAACAAGAATTTCAGGATGTATATTGTATACATTTCTCTGATATTGAATGGAACTACTGATCTGTAGAGAATATGGAAAAGTACACCACAGCAACAAGCCTTTGTAGTGCTGAGGTAACTAAACTAACGATTAAAAGCCTAACTAAACTAATCTGGTTGACGTCATGGTAACGCACAGTCACTTTACAGCACCAGCAATCACTGCTGAGGATTCAATTCCTGCCACTGTCTGTAAGGAGTTTGTACACTCTCCGGTGACCGTGTGGGTTTTCTCCGGTTTCCTTGTACATTCCAAAGACGTACAGGTTAGGGTCATGTGCTGTGTTAGTGCTAGAGGCGTGGCTACACTTCAGGCTGCCCTCAGCACAATCCTCAAACTGTGTGGGTCACTGATGCAAGATGGCACGTTTAACCATATGTTTTAATGTAAAAGTGACAAAGAAAGCGAATCGTCTCTCTCCTTATCCTTTCCTTCATGAGCTTCTTAAACACCTAGAGTATTATCAAAGTACAGCACAGAAACAGGCCCTTCAACCCATCTAGTCCATACCAAACCATTTAAATTGCCTATTCTCTTCAAACTGCACTGGAACCAGAGCCCTCCATACCCCTACCATCCACGTACCTATCCAAACTTTTCCTAAACATTGAAATTGAGCTTGTATACACTACTTCCGCTGGCAGCTCATTCTACACACTCATGACCCTCTGAGTGAAGAAGTTTTCCCTCATGTTCCCCTTAAACTTTTCACTTTTCCCCCTTAACCCTTGACCTCTAGTTGTAGTCCCACCTAACCTCAGTGGAAAAAGACTGCTTGCATTTACCCAATAAGTACCCCTCATAATGTCATATACCGCCATCAAATTTCCCCACAAGGAATAAAGTCCTAACTTGTTCAATTTTTCCTTTTAACCCAGGTCCTTCAGACCCAGCAACATCCTTGTAAATTTTCTGTGTACTCTTTCAACCTTATTTACATCTTTCCTGTAGGAACGTGACCAAAACTGCACACAATATTCCAAATTAGGCCTCACCAATGTCTTATGCAATTTCAACGTAACATCCTATCTCCTGTACTCAATTTATGAAGGTCAATGTGCCAAAAGCTTTCTTTATGACCCTATCTATCTGAGACGCCACTTTCAATTAACTATGGACCTGTAATCCCAGAATGCTGTGTTCTATCGCACGCCTCAGTGCCCTACTGCTCACTGTGTAAGGCCTACCCTATTTGGTCATATTGCAGTGCAACACCCTGCACTTGTCGGCATTAAATTCTATCTGCCATTTTTCCAGCTGGTCTAGCTCCATTGTATTTTCTTCCATCTCTGCCCCTAGCAGCACATTTCAGGCACTATCCACCCTCTGTGTTAAAAAAAACAAAAAACGTGCCCTATCACATCTCCTTTGAGCCTATCTTTCTCACCTGTGTACATGCCCTCTAGAATTCCAGTAGACAAAAGATATTTATTGTGTTTTTTCTCTGTTTAACCAAATCCACAGATGGTTTTGTGAGGGAAGGAAACTGGAAAACACCCCAGACATCCAGATATTCCAAGATGGTGATCTCTGCACACTAGTTATTGCGGAAGCATTTGAGGACGATACGGGCCGATACGCCTGTACAGCCACCAACTGCTTTGGTTCGGACAGCACGTCTGCTGAGATCTATATCGAAGGTAAGCGTGCAAGGCCATTTGTAAAAACAAACACCAAGTGTGTAAAGATTTTCAAGTCGGATCACTTAAGAAGTCTCTTTTCTCCTCTCCTATCAGATTCCTTCTTTGGCCCTTTAACTTTCCTCCTACCACCTCCCAGCTTCTCACTTCATCTCCTCTCCTCCACCCACCCACCTTTCCCCTCACCTGCCAGCTTGTACTCCTTCCCTCTCCCACCTTCTCATACTGGCTTCTTCCCCTTCCTACTAGCTCTTGGATTAACGTATAAGGAGCATTTGATGACTTTGGGCCTGTTCTTGCAGAAACATGGCTCAAGGTCAACATCTCATTCACCATCAATCTACAGGCCATGACATTCAGGGACTTGGGCTATATATATTTTTTGTCACTGTGTGCTTCTCTGCTATTATAATTATATATGCTTTGTGCTGTGTGTGACTATTGATACTGTGTTTTGTACCTTGGCCCCAGAGGAACACTGATTCATTTGGCTGTAGTCATGGGTATTCATGTACAGTTGAGTGACAATTAAACTTGAACTTGAACTTGATTATGCATTCTATTGTTGTTTTCCTTTGGTACTACCTTGGTGTACATAACTTTGGATCAATCTGATGGTTGCCACGGCAGTAGTTTTCACTACATGTGACAGTAACAAACCAATTACCAGTTCCCAAAGGCATTGCTCACAGTCTCCATCGATACATGTACCAACAATAAACTGGTAACCAGTGATGTGGTGAAAGGTGGGTAAACCTGGTGACTGACAACTTCTCCACACGTCCTGCCCCACCAACCAGATACAACAGCATTGTCTGTACAAGACCCATTGGCAAGTTAACATGTCCAGTTGGCCTCTCTCCATGTTAATGGTTCAATGCAATGAACATCAACTTCTCCAACTTCGGTTATTCCCCCCACCCCTCCCCTCCCCTCCCCTCCCCCTCTCTGTTTTTCCATTCTCCATTCTGATTCCCCTCCCACCCCTTCTGTTCTGTTCATTTGCCCATCTTGTCCCTCTCGTTCCCTCCTTCCTTCCCTTTCTTCTACCATAGTCTACTCTTCTTTCCTATCCCTTCAACTTTTCCACCTATCACCTTCTTGCTTCTTATTTCATTCACACACCTGGCTTCACCTATCAACAGCCAGCTTGTACTCTTTCCCCTCCCCCTTCTTATTCTGGCTTCCTCCCCCTTCCTTTCCAATCCTGGGGGCAATCTAGTTCAAAATTCAAAGGAAACTTAATTTCAAAGTAACCACATATCACTATATACAACCCTACAATTCTTTCTCTTGTGGGCATACTCAGTAAATCCAAGAACTGTAATAGAATCACACGAACAGGATAGACAAGCAACCAATGTTCAAAAGACAACAAACTGTGCAAATACAAAAAAAGAAATAATAATTAATAAAAAAAAATAAATATCAAGAACATGAGATGACTTCTTGAAAATGAGTCTGTAGATCGTGGGAAAGTTTCAGTGATGGGACAAATCCCATTCATTCAGGAGCCTGATGGTTGAGGGTAATTGTCCCTGGGCTTGGTGGTGAGAGTACTGAGGCTCCTGTACCTTTTTTCTAATGGCAGTAGTGAGAAGAGAGCATGACTTGGGTGGTGGGGGTCTTTGATGATGGATGCTGCTTTCCTGTGACAACTCGCTGTGTAAATGTGCTCAGTGGTGGGGAGGGCTTTACCCCTGATGGACTGGGCTGCAAGATTTTCCATTCAGCAGCATTGGTGCTTCTGTACCAGGCTGTGATGCAGCCGATCAATATACTTTCCAATACACATCTATAGAAGTTTATCAAAGTTTTAGATGTGATGCTGAATCTTTGCAAACATTTAAGGAAGTAGAGGCACTGCTGTGCTTTCTTCATAATTGCACTTATGTTCTGGGCCCAGGACCGGTTCTCTGAAGTAATAACACCGAGGAATTTAAAGTTGCGGATCCTCACCACCTCTGATCCCCCACTGAGGACTGGTGGCTCACAGAACTCTGGTTTCCTTCTCCTGAAGTTAATAATCAGCTCCTTGGTCTTGCTGACATTTAGTGAGAGGTTGTTGTTATGGCCACTCAGCCAGATTTTCAGTCTCCCTCCTACATGCTGATTCATCACCACCTTTGATTCAGCCAACAACAGTGGTATAGTCACAAAACATAAATATAGCATTGGATCTGTGCTTGGCCTCACAGTCATAAGTGTAAAGTGAGTAGAGCAGGAGGCTAAGCACACTGCCTTATGGTGCACCTGTGCTGATGGAGATCAAGGAGAGGATGTTGTTGCCAATCTGAAATGACTGGGGTCTGTCTGCAAGTGAGGAAATTGAGGATCCAATTGCACAAGAGGCCAAGGTCTTAAAGCTTATTGATTAGTTTTGAGGGAATGATATCATTGAATGTCGAGCTGTAGTCAAATCAAATCTAATCAAGTTTAATTGTCATTCAAACCACACATGGATACCGCCAAATGAGACAGTGTTCCTCTGGGGCCAGGGTGCAAAAATATATATGCACATTCAAAATAATGTGAAAGAAAAAAAAAGAATATAGTCACTTAAGAAAACAAATTTTTAGTCCAAGTGTCTGAGCAACAAGTCCTGTAAATTGATGGTTCCTGGCAGTCCAGCCTGTAATTCCACCGACCCAACACTGGAGGGCAGCACCAACAGGAGCGGCTAACCCCCAGCGAGCCTGGATGCTATGCTACAACGCAAGCCCAACGCCACACTACAACGCAAGCCCAACGCCACGCTACAACGCAAGCCCAGACACCACGCTACAACGCAAGCCTGAGGACTGAGGCCTAGTCCTAGCTATAACCGAGCCGCCACTGAACCTCACCGCTTGTCTAAACACCAGACAAGGGAAGCAGGCCTGCAACAATCAATGCCCAACAGGGTCTTGCGATCGCAAAAGAAATGACCAAGACAGTCACACATGGTTTCACTGCACACCGCTTTTGTGCTAACTCGAAGGCACCAATTCCAGTGCCTCGGAGTAGCATGCAGCAGCATGGTCTGCACCCAGATCATTTCTTCGGAACCCAATCCAGCTTCTCCTGCAACCCGATGGCTCGACAACCTGACTCGACCTCCCCAGGCTGCCTTGCCTTCTCCGAACCGCTAGCCAGCTCTTACGACACCCCGGCGGCTACTCTGAACAATGAGCAGCTCTCTGATGCGGTGGACCTGCTCTACAGATAGTTCTTGGAGTCAAGAATAGTCTTACTATGTATAAAAAACAGATTTAACAAGGAAAAAATTATTAAGTATAAGTTTATGGAGTACTTGGTGGCACAGGGCAAGATAGGACAAGGTCAGCATGGTTTCCTTAAGGGAAGATCTTGCCTGACAAAGCTGTTGGAATTCTTTGAGGAGATTACAAGTAGGATAGATAAAGGGGATGGGATGGATGTTGTATATTTTTGGACTTCCAGAAGGTCTTTAACAAGATGCCACACATGAGGCTACTTACCAAGTTATGAACCCATGGCATTACAGAAAAGTTACTGCAATGGTTAGAGCATTGGCTGATAGGTAGGAGGCAGCGAGTGGGAATAAAAGGATCCTTTTCTGGTTGGCTGCCAGTGACTAGTGGTGTTCCGCAGGGGTTGATGTTGGGACCACTTCTTTTTATGCTGTATATCAATGATTTAGATGATTGAATAGATGGCTTTGTTACCAAGTTTGCAGATGATACTAAGATTGGTGGAGGGGCAGGTGGTGTTGAGGAAACAGGTAGGCTGGAGAAGGAATTAGACAGATTAGGAGAAGGGGCAAGAGAGTGACAAATGAAATACAATGTTGGAAAATGCATGGTCATGCACTTTGGTAGTAGAAATAAATGTGTGGACTATTTTCCAAACATGGAGAAAATCCAAAGATCTGAGATGCAGAAGGTCTTGGGAGTCCTTGTGCAGAACACCCTGAAGGTTAACTTGCAGGTTGAATCAGGGGTGAGGAAGGAAAATGCAATGTTAGCATTCATTTCAAGAGGTCTAGAATACAAGAGCAGGAATGTATGCTGATGCTTTATAAGGCACTGGTGAGGCCTCACCTTGAGTATTGTGAACAGTTTTGGGCTCCTCATCAAAGAAAGGATGTGCTGGCATTGGAGAGGGGTCAGAGGAGGTTCACAAAGATGATTCCAGGAATTAAAGGGTTATCATACGAGGAACATTTGGTGGCTCTGGATCTGTACTCGCTGGAATTTAGAAGGATGCAGGGGCGGGGAGATCTCATTGAAACCTTTTGAATATTGAAAGGCTTAGACAGAGTAGATGTGGAAAGGAAGTTTCCCATGGTGGGGAAAATCTAGGACAAGAGGGCACAGCCTCAGGATAGAAAGGCATCCATTTAAAACAGAGATGCAGAGAAATTTCTTTAGCCAGAGGGTGGTAAATTTGTGGAATTTGTTACCATAGACCGCAGTTGAGGCCAGGTCAATGGGTGTATTTAAGGCAGAGATTGATAGGTTCTTGATTGGATGCAGCATCAAAAGTTACAGGAAGAAGGCCAGGGAGTGAGGCTGAGGAGGGGAGAAAGAAGGATCAGCTATGATTGAAAGATGATGCAGACTCGATGGGCCAAATAGCCTAATTCTGTTTCAATGTCTTATGGTCTTAAGACAAGGAGACACAGCCTCAAAATAGAAGTGTGGCCTTTTAGAACTGAGATAAGGAGAAATTTTTTTGGACAGAGTGGTGAATCTGTGGAATTCATTGTCACGGGCAGCTGTGGAGGCCAAGTCTTTATGTATTTTTAAGGCCGAGGTTGATAGGTTCTTGATTGGTCAGGGCATGAAGGGATACAGGGGGAAGGCAAGAGATTGGGGCTGAGAGAAAAATTGGATCAGCCAAGATGAAATGACGGAGCAGTCTTGATGGGCCAAATGGCCTAATTCTGCTCCTATATCTTATGGTCTTATGATTGAATGGCGGAGCAAACTCGATGGGCTTAAGTCTATTCCTATGGCTTATGAAACAGGCCCTTCAGCCCATCTGGTCCATGCCAACCAAGATTCCCAACTAAGCTGGTTCCATTTTCCCACATTTTGCCCATATTCCTCTAAACCTTTCACAGAGTCATAGAAAAGTACAGCACAGAAACAGACCCTTTGGTCCATCTAGTCCATGCCAACAACTACCTACTAAACTACCTATTCCTATCAACTTGCATTGGGACCATAGCCCTCCATACCCCAACCATTAATGTATCTATCCAAACTTCTCTTAAACACTGAAATCGCGCGCACATGCACCACTTGTGCTGGCAGTTCATTCCACACTCTCACAACCCTCTGAGTGAAGCAGTTTCCCCTCATGTTCCTCTCAAACATTTTACCTTTCACCCTTAACCCATGACCTCTGGTTGTAGGCCCACCCAACCACAATGGAAAAAGCCTGCTTGCATTTACCCTATCTATACACCTCATAATTTTGTAAACCTCTATCAAATCTCCTCTCAATCTTCTACGTTCCAAGGAATAAAGTCCTAACCTGTTCAATCTTTCCTTATAACTCAGGTCCTCAAATCCCAGCAACGTCCTTGCAAATTTTCTCTGTACTCTTTCAACCTTGTTTACATCTTTCCTGAAGGTAGCTGCAAATTCCAAATTAGGCCTCACCAATGTCTTATAGAACTTCAACATAATATCCCATCTTCTGTACTCAGTGGATTAGTTTATGACAGCCAATGTGCCAGAAGTTTTCTTTATAACCTTATCTGCCCATGACACCATTTTCAATGAACTATGGACCTGTATACCCAGACTTCATCGGAAGTGGCGTCACAGGTAGATAGATTCCTATCCATGTACCTGGCCAAGCATCTTTCAACAGACCTCTTTCACAATAGCTTGGATCTTGACCTCACAATCTACCTCATTATAATCTTTCACTTTGTTTACCTGCACCGCCCACTCTCTATAACATGATTCTGCATTGTTATTATTTAGCTTGGTCTACCTTTGGGGTTGGCATGGTAGTGTAGCAGTTGGCTAAACGCTATTACAGTGCCAGCAACCCGGGTTGAAATCTGCCCCCCACCCCCCGCCACCCCCGGCTGTCTGGAAGGAGTTTGTATATTCTGCCTGTGACTGCATAGATTTCCTCCGGGTGCTCTGGTTCCCTCCTACGTTCCAAAATCCCACAGGTTAGTAGGTTATTTGGTCACACAGGTGTAATTTGGCAGATTCAAAGTTCAAAGTATATTTATTATCAATATATGCTTACATTATGCAACCTTGAGATTCTTCTTCTACAGATGGGCCTATTACCATAATGTGTCTCTGAACCAAAACTACCACAATGCATTGTGTAATAGAAACATAGAAACATAGAAAATAGGTGCAGGAGTAGGCCATTCGGCCCTTTGAGCCTGCACCGCCATTTATTATGATCATGGCTGATCATCCAATTCAGAACCCCACCCCAGCCTTCCCTCCATACTCCCTGACCCCCGTAGCCACAAGGGCCATATCTAACTCCCTCTTAAATATAGCCAATGAACTGGCCTCAACTGTTTCCTGTGGCAGAGAATTCCACAGATTCACCACTCTCTGTGTGAAGAAGTTTTTCCTAATCTCGGTCCTAAAAGGCTTCCCCTCTATCCTCAAACTGTGGCCCCTCATTCTGGACTTCCCCAACATCGGGAACAATCTTCCTGCATCTAGCCTGTCCAATCCCTTTAGGATCTTATACGTTTCAATCAGATCCCCCCTCAATCTTCTAAATTCCAACAAGTACAAGCCCAGTTCATCCAGTCTTTCTTCATATGAAAGTCCTGCCATCCCAGGAATCAATCTGGTGAACCTTCTTTGTACTCCCTCTATGGCAAGGATGTCTTTCCTCAGATTAGGGGACCAAAACTGCACACAATACTCCAGGTGTGGTCTCACCAAGGCCTTGTACAACTGCAGTAGTACCTCCCTGCTCCTGTACTCGAATCCTCTCGCTATAAATGCCAGCATACCATTCGCCTTTTTCACCGCCTGCTGTACCTGCATGCCCACTTTCAATGACTGTGTGTATAATGACACCCAGGTCTCGTTGCACCTCCCCTTTTCCTAATCGGCCACCATTCAGATAATAATCTGTTTTCCTATTTTTGCCACCAAAGTGGATAACTTCACATTTATCCACATTAAATTGCATCTGCCATGAATTTGCCCACTCACCCAACCTATCCAAGTCACCCTGCATCCTCTTAGCATCCTCCTCACAGCTAACACTGCCACCCAGCTTCGTGTCATCCGCAAACTTGGAGATGCTGCATTCAATTCCCTCATCCAAGTTATTAATATATATTGTAAACAACTGGGGTCCCAGCACTGAGCCTTGCGGTACCCCACTAGTCACCGCCTGCCATTCTGAAAAGGTCCTGTTTATTCCCACTCTTTGCTTCCTGTCTGCTAACCAATTCTCCACCCACACCAATACCTTACCCCCAATACCGTGTGCTTTAAGTTTGCACACTAATCTCCTGTGTGGGACCTTGTCAAAAGCCTTTTGAAAATCCAAATATACCACATCCACTGGTTCTCCCCTATCCACTCTACTAGTTACATCCTCAAAAAATTCTATGAGATTCGTCAGACATGATTTTCCTTTCACAAATCCATGCTGACTTTGTCCGATCATTTCACCGCTTTCCAAATGTGCTGTTATCACATCCTTGATAACTGACTCCAGCAGTTTCCCCACCACCGACGTTAGGCTAACCGGTCTATAATTCCCCTGTTTCTCTCTCCCTCCTTTTTTAAAAAGTGGGGTTACATTAGCCACCCTCCAATCCTCAGGAACTAGTCCAGAATCTAACGAGTTTTGAAAAATTATCACCAATGCATCCACTATTTCTTGGGCTACTTCCTTAAGCACTCTAGGATGCAGACCATCTGGCCCTGGGGATTTATCTGCCTTCAATCCCTTCAATTTACCTAACACCACTTCCCTACTAACATGTATTTCGCTCAGTTCCTCCATCTCACTGGACCCTCTGTCCCCTACTATTTCTGGAAGGTTATTTATGTCCTCCTTAGTGAAGACAGAACCAAAGTAATTATTCAATTGGTCTGCCATGTCCTTGCTCCCCATAATCAATTCACCTGTTTCTGTCTGCAGGGGACCTACATTTGTCTTTACCAGTCTTTTCCTTTTTACATATCTATAAAAGCTTTTACAGTCCGTTTTTATGTTCCCTGCCAGTTTTCTCTCATAATCTTTTTTCCCCTTCCTAATTAAGCCCTTTGTCCTCCTCTGCTGAACTCTGAATTTCTCCCAGTCCTCAGGTGAGCCACTTTCTCTAGCTAATTTGTATACTTCTTCTTTGGAATTGATACTATCCCTAATTTCTCTTGTCAGCCACGGGTGCACTACCTTCCTTGATTTATTCTTTTGCCAAACTGGGATGAACAATTGTTGTAGTTCATCCATGCAACCTTTAAATGCTTGCCATTGCATATCCACCGTCAATCCTTTAAGTGTCATCTGCCAGTCTATCTTAGCTAATTCACGTCTCATACCTTCAAAGTTACCCCTCTTTAAGTTCAGAACCTTTGTTTTTGAATTAACTATGTCACTCTCCATCTTAATGAAGAATTCCACCATATTATGGTCACTCTTACCCAAGGGGCCTCTCACGACAAGATCGCTAATTAACCCTTCCTCATTGCTCAAAACCCAGTCCAGAATAGCCTGCTCTCTAGTTGGTTCCTCGACATGTTGGTTCAAAAAACCATCCCGCATACATTCCAAGAAATCCTCTTCCTCAGCACCTTTACCAATTTGGTTCACCCAATCTACATGTAGATTGAAGTCACCCATTATAACTGCTGTTCCTTTATTGCACACATTTCTAATTTCCTGTTTAATACCATCTCTGACCTCACTACTACTGTTAGGTGGCCTGTACACAACTCCCACCAGCGTCTTCTGCCCCTTAGTGTTACGCAGCTCTACCCATATCGATTCCACATCTTCCTGGCTTATGTCTTTCCTTTCTATTGCGTTAATCTCTTCTTTAACCAGCAACGCCACCCCACCTCCCCTTCCTTTATGTCTATCCCTCCTGAATATTGAATATCCCTGAACGTTGAGCTCCCATCCCTGGTCACCCTGGAGCCATGTCTCTGTGATCCCAACTATATCATAATCATTAATAACAATCTGCACTTTCAATTCATCCACCTTATTACGAATGCTCCTTGCATTGACACATAAAGCCTTCAGGCGCTGTTTTACAACTCTCTTAGCCCTTATACAATTATGTTGAAAAGTGGCCCTTTTTAATGCTTGCCCTGGATTTGTCGGCCTGCCACTTTTACTTTTCTCCTTAGTACTTTTTGCTTCTACCCTCACTTTACACCCCTCTTTCTCTCTGCACTGGTTCCCATCCCCCTGTTGTGAACTAACCTCCTCACGCCTAGCCTCTTTAATTTGATTCCCACCCCCCAACCATTCTAGTTTAAAGTCACCTCAGTAGCCCCCGCTAATCTCCCTGCCAGGATATTGGTCCCCCTAGGATTCAAGTGTAACCCGTCCTTTTTGTACAGGTCACGCCTGCGCCAAAAGAGGTCCCAATGATCCAAAAACTTGAATCTCTGCCCCCTGCTCCAATCCCTCAGCCACGCATTTATCCTCCACCTCATCGCATTCCTACTCTCACTGTTGCGTGGCACAGGCAGTAATCCCGAGATTACTACCTTTGCGGTCCTTTTTCTCAACTCCCTTCCTAGCTCCCTATATTCTCCTTTCAGGACCTCATCCCTTTTCCTACCTATGTCATTGGTACCTATATGTACCACGACCTCTGGCTCCTCACCCTCCCACTTCAGGATATCTTGGACACGATCAGAAATATCCTGGACCCTGGCACCAGGGAGGCAAACTACCATCCGGGTCTCTGGACTGCGTCCACAGAATCGCCTATCTGACCCCCTTACTATCGAGTCCCCTATCACAACTGCCCTCCTCTTCCTTGCCCTACCCTTCTGAGCTACAGGGCCGGACTCTGTGCCGGAGGCACGGCCACTGTCTCTTCCCCCAGGTAAGCTGTCCCCCCCAAAAGTACTCAAACAGGAGTACCTATTGTCAAGAGGCACAGCCACCGGGGTACTCTCTATTACCTGACTCTTCCCCTTCCCCCTCCTAACCGTGACCCACTTGTCTGCCTCCCGTGGCCCCGGCGTGACCACCTGCCTGCAACTCCTCTCTATCACCTCCTCGCTCTCCCTGACCAGACGAAGGTCATCGAGCTGCAGCTCCAGTTCCATAACGCGGTCCCTTAGGAGCTGCATCTCGATGCACCTGGCGCAGATGTGGACGTCCGGGAGGCTTGGAGACTCCAGGGCCTCCCACATCCAACACCGAGAACAGCAAACTGCCCTCTCACTCATACTGCCCCTCTCCTCAAATAACAACAGAAAATGAATGCCAAACCTCCCTCGCCTCTCCCATTTCCGCCTAAGCCCGTTGAGCCGAAGCCCTTAAGTCTTCACTCTGCTCCCGGCTCACTCCGCAGCCCGCAAACTACGCTGCCCGCTCTATGAGGCTTGTTCCTTTTAAATCTGCCACGCTGCACTGCCCGACGTCACATGCCTGTGCAGTCCCGCCTCTCAGAACGCCGTTGGAGAAAAAAAATAACGAAAATTTCAAAAAAGTCTTTCTCGGCACTCCCACTCAGACTCTCAGACTCCTTCTTCGAATTGGTCTGTTTGAACAGTGTGCAAGGCAAGCTTTTCGCTGACCTCAGTACATGTGACAATAATAAACCAGTACCAATACTGATGCTGCTGGGGCTTGGTGTGTACCCAGTGGCTGAATTGGCTCATTTTGTGTGGTGATGTATCAGTGCAAAGATATTCGGAACATCCTGAAAGACTGCCGACAGTGCAGTAGAAATTCATCTCTCTGATTCATTCGTGGGATTGTGACCACATTAAGGCTCACGTTCAGCTAATGGAAAACTTATTGCATCACTTGAGCAGACATTTTTGTCAGGTCATGCCTTAGACACTGGTAAGATGATGAGGGCGAGGCTTCTTAAAAGAGAAGATGAGTTTTATTTGTCACATATAGGTTGAACTGTTCTATACCGCTTCCACAAAATAACAAATTTCACTTATGTCAGTGATATTAAACCTGATTCAGATTCTGAAACATACAGTGAAATGCATCGTTTGCATCAAGAGAATTGTACTGGGGGCAGCCCGCAAGTGTCAAGATCAAGGTCAAGTCATTCAACCCTACACATGAATACCACCAAAATGAACATGTATTCCAGACCAGAGTAACACACACTGAATGCTGGAGGAACTCAGCAGGTCGGGCAGCATCTACAGAAATGAATAAATAGCTGACCTTTCTGGCCAAGACCCTGCTTCAGGACGGAGAAGGCAGGAGGAAGATGCCTGAATAAAAAGATGGGGCGGAGGGAAAGCAGGACAAGCTGGAAGGTGATAGGTGAAGCTAGATGAGTGGGAAAGTTAAAGGAATGGAGAAGGAATCTGATAGGAGAGGAGAGTGGACCATGGGAGAGGAGGGGACCCGGAGGAAGTGATGGGTAGATGAGAAGAGGTAAAAGCTCGGAGTGGGGAATGGAGGAGGAGAGGGAATTTTTTTAAAAGAAAGAAAAATTGATATTCATACCATCAGCTTGGAGGTTTTACTCCTCCTTCTTGAGGTGCCCTCATCTTGGTGCACAACACAGTAAATATAACTCACATACACAACACAGAATGTAGTAATAAAGACAAAGAAATGAACAAATAATGAGGTGCATTTATGACATAAGGTAAAAAGTGAACAGCATAACACCACTGGGGCTTCATATGTGATGGGACCTGGGTGGTGGCAGGGAGTTCAGTCGTCTCACGGCCTGGGGGAGGAAGCTGTTTCCTGTCCCAACAGTTGCCATGCTTCCAGCACCATGTCCACAACCTACTAGCGGTGACCCTAACCCATACGTCTTCAGACAACGGTAGTAAACCGGAGCGCCCAGTGGAAACCCATGCGGTGACAAGAACGTGCGAACTCCTTACAGACGGTGATGGGAATTGAACCCTGATCGTACAGCTTTGCACCAACTGCTCCACAACTATGCTGCCCTTTTTTTGACTTCATAGGGCACTGGTGGACAATTGACAAATTGACTTTGTAACGATGATTAAACAAATGTGTTGGAGCAGGGAGCTGGGTGTGCCTAAAGACAGACTGTGCCTGCCACTAGTGCAGACCTGTTTCTCATTAGTGTCCATCCTGCTGCAGGAAGGAAGATATTTCCTGTTCCCACTAACTAATCATCCCAGTGTCAAACAAACCTCCCTCTTTCCATCTGACAGATGGGAAGCCTCTGACAGGCTGGCACTTGCCAGTAATGTCAGGGATGCCCAGCGCATCAACCTGCCCACAGAGACACAAGAGACTGCAGATGCCGGAATCTGAAGCTCTGTACAAAATGCTGAAGGAACTCAGCAGGTCAGGCAACACCTGTGGAGGGCTTTGGGTGCAGATACAGGATGCTGGCTTTTTATATTGGCTATCTGCCCTCTATCCTTCAGTCCAGGTGAGAGGTCTTGACCTGAAACGTGGACCGTCCATAGATCCTGCCTGACCCGCTGAGTTCCTCCATTGCTTTGTCTGTTACCTACTGACAGAGTCTGGATCTGCATCCTGAGTCCCAAAACACCGACAATTCCTCCTTCCCACATATTAAAGACAGAGATTAGCTTTATTTGTCACATGTACGTTGAAACATACAGTGAAGTGCTCCGTTTGTGTCCACAACCAACCCAGCCCGAGGACGTGCTGGGGGCAGCCTGCAAGTGTTACCATGCTTCTGGTGTCAGACTCGCATGCCCACAATTTGCTCACCCTCACCCGTATGTCTTTTGGGATGTGGGAGGGAACAGAAGCACCCAGAGAAAACCCATACAGTTATACCGAGAACGTAAAAACTCCTTACAGACAGCGGCAGGAATTGAAACCAATCAGTGGTCACTGGCACTGTAAAGCTAACCAATATTCTACTGCGGCCAAGGCATGAACTGACAAAAATCCCAGCTTAAGTGACACAGTAATACTTCCATGAGCTGAACGTGAGCCTTCATTGCTACAGGTGGCTGTGGAGGCCAAGTCATTGGGTATATTTAAAGCCGAGGTTGTTGGTAAGGGCATCAAAGGTTACAAGGAGAAGACAGGAGAATGGGGTTGAGAGGGAGATTAAATCAGCCATGATTGAATGGCAGAGCAGAATCGATGGGCTGAATGGCCTGATTCTGCAACTGTGTATTGTGGTCTTATTTCCTGTGTAAAAATATCTCCAGTTTCCAGTGTTGGAAAATCAATAATTACAGGTTTTAAGGTGTAAAGGGAGAGATTTATTTATTTTATTTAAAGATATAGCAAGAAACAGACCCTACCGTCCATTTGCATTGGTGTCGCGCAGCAACCCCTAGCTGAATCACGGGCAATTTACAATGACCAATTAACCTACTAACCAATGCGTGTTTGGACTGTGGGAGGAAACCAGAGCACCCATTCATTCTACAAGGAGCATGTAAAAACTCCTTACAGAGACACCAGGATTGAACCCCAAACTCCAACCCCACAATCCCTCCCAACTGAGTCAGAGAGCAGAATTTCTACAGCTCCGTTCAGAAATGCTGCTCGACCCACCGAGTTCCTCCAGCAGGTTGCTTGTTGCTGCAGATTCCAGTGTCTGCACACTCTTGTGTCTCCTGTAAACGCACCTACACAATGGCTGCGCAACTGGATTCAATTACCTGCGTGCAGTTTATTGTTCAAATAGTTCAATAGTTCCACTTAATGTCAGAGAATGTATACAATATACATCCTGAAATTCTTGTTCTTCGCAGACATCCACGAAAACAGAAAAGTGCCCCCAAAGAATAAGTTAAAAACATTAGAACCCCGAAGCCCCCTTCTCCCCCCTCCCACACACAAGCGGCAGCAAAATGACTACCAACTCCGACCCCAACCTACTTCTGCAAATAAAAAGCATCAGCACCCTCCACCACACCAGTGCCCCCAATGAAGGCCATGAAGCAAGAAGGGAGACATAACAAAACAACTCGCTGATTTATGGTGTTAAAAGTCTGTCACGCACTTCCCCCCCCCACCCCGAGTTCTGTGACCCAAGAATCAGCGACAATCTCTCACCCACCAATGACAGAGAGAGAGAGAGAGAGAGCACAACTCTCCGAGTACACAGCCTCCGACAGCGGATCTGCTGTTCCCGATATTCCGTTCTCTCCTGCAACACTTCAGCTGGGGACACTGCTTAGAATCGGCCCGTCCACAGGGCCGCGGAAAGCGCTCATCTTCTAGGCTGCGTCCTTGGGATGTCGAAAAGCAGTGCAGAGCATTTGTGGTCACACACACGATGCTGGAGGAACTCAGCAGGTCAGGCAGCATCTGTGGAGAGGAATAAACAGTCGATGTTCCAGCAGGATCCTTTATCATTATGGGTTCCCAGCGCTGGCTCCGCAGACCCCTGGGTTAATGGTGGGGGTCCATGGTATTAAAAGGGTTGGGAACCCCTCTTCATCATGAGTCCTGATGAAGGGTCTTCACCCAAAACATCAACTGATTATTCCTCTCCATGGATGCTGCCTGACCTGCTGAGTTCCTCCAGCTTTTTGTGTACATTGGCCAAGATCTCCAGCATCTGTATAATCTCTTGTGTCTATAATCTGCTACGGTTGAAGCTTCATTGGACATTGGACAGCATGAACTAACTGTGATCAGATGCAGGCAGCTGACTATTTAGTTGTCACACAAATTATAAGCTGCTTTTGAGGGCCTGCCCCCTTCCTCTCCTGGCCTGATGTAGGGTTTCGGCCCGAAATGTCAACTCTTTATTCCTCCCCAGAGATGCTGAGTTCCTCCAGCATTTTGTGTGTGTTGCATGGTTTCTAGCATTGGCAGAATCTCTTGTGTTTAGGGTTCAGATTCAGTTGGGGCTATTCAGAAGTGCAAAGCCTACTCCCCTTGAAGCAAAGTTTGACTCTGTCCTTGTCTCTTCACCGCAGGTGCATCTTCTACGGACTCAGAGGGTGAGGGAGACATGTTTCACTCACAAGCTGGTGGCGCGTCACAGTAAGTACCGATGTGTATACGTGTGCAACAGCCCGCCACCATGTGCACCACATGTCCCCTGTGGTGTGCGAGGGTGTGGCAGTGAGAATGCAAATACGCAAAAGACACACACTGTGTACTTGAAAACCTTGTGTTAAATGTACTTTGGTCAGTACACTGAGGTACATTGAGTTACTCTGCAAGAGTACAGGCATGAGTGTGTAATAGCCTCTCCATAAATGTGTAAGTCGCCATGTAAGTGTGCAAAAATACCACAGGAAATATTAAGGTCAAATACTCAAGTCAACCATCAGGCTGTTGAACAAAAGGAGATAACTACATTTAGCTTCACTTGTCCCATCACTGAACCATCCCCACAACCAATGGACTCACTTTCAAGGACTTGTCATCTCATGTTCTCGATATTTATTGCTATTTATTTATATTTGTATTTGCACAGTTTGTTGTCTTCTGAACTCTGGTTGATTTTTCATTTATCCTGTTATAGTTACTATTCAATAGATTTGTTGAGTATGCCCACAGGAAAATGAATCTCAGGCTTGTATATAGCGACGTATACAGGGCTATATATAGTATTTTGATAATAAAGTTTACTTTGAACTTTGAAATTAGAAAGAGTGCAGGAAAGATTATTTACGAGAATGTCGCCAGGTCTTGGGGGGAACTGAGTTACATAGAGGGAGAGATTGGACAGAGTGAGACATTTTTCCCTTTTGTAAATAGGAGTGAGAGGTGATCTTACAGAGGTGTGTAAAACCATGAGGGGCATAAAGGCATCCGTTAGTCTTGCGAGACCATGGACCTGCGCCTGGAAAGTCTTCACTCTCCAGGGCGCAGGCCTGGGCAAGGTTGTATGGAAGACCAGCAGTTGCCCATGCTGCAAGTCTCCCCTCTCCACGACACCAATGTCGTCCAAGGGAAGGGCATTAGGACCCATACAACTTGGCACCAGTGTCGTCGCAGAGCAATGTGTGATTAAGTGCTTTGCTCAAGGACACAACACGTTCCCTCGGCTGGGGCTCAAACTCACGACCTTCAGGTCGCTAGTCCAATGCCTTAACCACTTAGGTAGGGTGAATGTACTCAGTCTTTCGACTCCCCCCAGGACTGGGGAGTGGGCAGAGCCTTAAGGTGAGAAGGGAAAGATTTGAGAGGAACTTGAGGGGAACTTTTTTCACCCAGAGGGTGGTATGCAGAAAATATGGAATATCAAGCTTCCAGAGAAAGTAGTTGAGGCAGATACAGTGGCAGCCTTTAAAGGACCATTGGACAGATACATGATACGAAAGTGAGCAGCACGATAGTGTAGCAGTTAGCATAACACTATTAGAATGCCAGCAACCTCTCCCTCAATGTCGCAAAAACAAAGGAGCTGGTTGTGGACTACAGGAGGAATGGAGACAGGCTAACCCCTATTGACATCAATGGATCTGGGGTTGAGAGGGTGAACAGCTTTAAGTTCCTCAGCATACATATCACTGAGGAGCTCACGTGGTCTGTACATATCGGCTGTGTGGTGAAAACAACACAACAGCACCTCGTTCACTTCAGACAGTTGAAGAAGTTTGGTATGGGCCCTCAAATCCTAAGGACTTTGTACAGGGGCACAATTGGGAGCATCCTGACTGGCTGCATCACTGCCTGGTATGGGAACTGTACTTCCCTTAATCGCAGGACTCTGCAGAGAGTGGTGCAGACAGCCCAGCACATCTGTAGATGTGAACTTCCCACTATTCAGGACATTTACAAAGACAGGTGTTTAAAAAGGGCCCGAAGGATCATTAGGGATCCGAGTCATCCCGCTCACAAACTATTCCAGCTGCTTCCATCCGGGAAGCGGTACCGCGGCCTAAAAGCCGGGACCAACAGGTTCCAGGACAGCTTCTTCCACCAGACCTTCAGACTGATTAATCCATGCTGATACAATTGTATTTCTATGTTATACTGGCTGTCCTGTTATACATACTATTTATTATAAATTACTATAAATTGTACATTGCACATTTGAATTGAATTGAACTGACTTTATTACTTACATCCTTCATATAAATGAGGAGTAAAAATCTTTACGTTACATCTCTGTCCAAATGTGCAATGTGCAATTCATAGTAACTTCGGTGGAGACGTAATGTAAAGATTTTTACTCCTCATGTATGTGAAGGATGTAAATGATAAAGCCAGTTCAATTCAATTCAACCTGGGTTCAATTCTGCCGCAGTCTCTAAGGAGTTTGTATGTTTTCCCTGTGACCACATGGGTATCCTCCCACATTCTAAGGACTTACCAGTTCATGAGTAGTTGCCATGCTATGCTGCTGCCAAAAGTGTGGGTACACTTGTGAGATGCCCCCAGTACGATCTTTGTACCATGCAGATAGTTGGC
Source organism: Mobula hypostoma (assembly GCF_963921235.1). Taxonomy (NCBI): domain Eukaryota; kingdom Metazoa; phylum Chordata; class Chondrichthyes; order Myliobatiformes; family Myliobatidae; genus Mobula; species Mobula hypostoma. The sequence continues at coordinate 186,701,227 of NC_086101.1, read as the reverse complement.
ACAAAACGGCACCTTTCAGTGTATGTTCTAATGATACGATGTTCAAAGTAAACTTAGGATCCAAGTACGTCTTGATGTTTTGACTTGCATATTTCAAGTAAAGGTAATCTTTATCTTTAGATCATTGAACACAGTACAGCTCAGGAACAGGCCCTTCAGCCCACTACCACAATACTGTGTCAAACTAATTGAGTTCATGTGTGTTGAGTAAAATGAGATTAGTGTAATTTGGAGTTTGATGGTCAGCATGAACTCATTAGAGGCCTTATGCCTTTGCTATATCACAAGACAAAGGAGCAGAAGTAGGCCATTCGGCCCATCTAGTCTGCTCCGCCACTCCACTATGAGCTAAACTATTCTCCCATCTAGTTCCAATTTCTGGCTTTTTCCCCATATCCCTTGATACCCTGACTAATTAGATACCTATCAATCTCCTCCTTAAACACCCTCAATGATCGGGCCTCTACAGCTGTATGTGGCAACGAATTCCATAAGTCCACGACCCTCTGGCTAAAAAAATGTCTCCTCATCTCTGTTTTAAATGGGTACCCTCTAATTCTAAGACTGTGGCCCCTTGTCCTGGACTCACCCACCAAGGGAAACAGCCTTTCCACATCTACTCTGTACAACCCTTTCAACGTCCGAAATGTTTTTATGAGATCCCCTCTCATTCTTCTGTACTCTAATGAATACAGTCCAAGAGCCGACAAATGCTCCTCATATGTTAGCCCCTGCATTCCAGGAATCATCCTCGTAAATCTTCTCTGAACTCTCTCCAACATTAGTACATCCATATAACTCTATGGCTAAATCTCTATTAAATAATAAACCACTAACCAATAAAAATCTACCATTCGGATCAGAGATAATATCCTGTTGTATAAAAGTAACTGAGGAGTCTATAAAAATAGAGACGCCTCGAATCTTAGCATTGGAGTTCGAATGAAATTGTTGTCCCTTCCAGAATTTGAAAAAACGTAGTCTGTCCCCCCTCCGTACATGGGTCTCTTGTAAAAATAAAATTTGTGCTTTAAGTCTCCGGAACACTTTAAAAACTTTTTTCCTTTTAATAGGATGATTAAGACCATTAGTATTCCAGGAGACAAAATTAATAATAGACTCCATAAATCCTAAAGTCAACCCATAACAAGGAGGATTGACAATAGGCGCGACCCACAAACCCGGAGAGGAAACAGAACATACAAAAGATACCGGGGAAAAGGACGCAACCAATACTTCAATAATGTATATAGCCCAAAGAGAAACAAACTAAAACGTGAAGCCCCTCCCACACTCTATGGCTAAATCTCGAACCCTTGTCTTTGAATCATTTGTCCAACCCTCTAGGTTACTAGTTCAACAGCTTTCTAACGAAAACTCTTGGTGTAGGAGGTCAGAGTGTGGGAATCATTTGAGTGACAGTCTCACAGAAACATCATCATCATCACCATTATGTGCCTTGTCATATGATATCATTATTTTGTGCCGTGTTGTATGACGTAGCCGATCATGGTTTTCGACCATGATTGTTCTTGGCAATTTTTTCTACAGAAGTGGTTTGCCATTGCCTTCTTCTGGGCAGTGTCTTTACAAGACGGGTGACCCCAGCCATTATCAATACTCTTCAGAGATTGTCTGCCTGGCGTCAGTGGTTGCATAACCAGGACTTGTGATATGCACTAGCTGCTCACACAACCGTCCACCACCTGCTCCCATGGTTTCACATGACGCTGATCAGGGGGCTGTGCAGGTGCTACACATTGCCCAAGGGTGACCTGCAGGCTAATGGAGGGAAGGAGTGCTTTACATCTACTTTGGTAGAGACATATCTCCACCCATTGCCCACTAACAGAAACGGCTAGAGTGCTACACGTGGGTTATCCTTCAGTAAGTGAGTATGGCTGGAGTGTCTGCTACACCGTGCAGTTCGACCATGCCTGTCCATGGAGTGTAGAGAGTGCAGTGGGGGTGGGTCACATGGAAAGAATTAATTTTTCAGGTTTCATTGTCATTTAACCATACGCATGAATATAGCCAAACAAAAAAGTGTTCTTCCGGGGCCAAGGTGCAGAGCACAGTCACACGCAGCACACAGCACATACAGTTACCGTGCGGTAGAAAGAGATACAGTCACAAAAGATCATATAAATCAAGTCCCTGAGTAGTTTGGCTTGTAGATTGATGGCCCTGGAGCCACGTTTCTGCAAGAGCAAGCACGTAGCAATTCCTCATCTCAAGCTCATGCAGACACAGACGAACACTGTCCAGCTTGCCTGCCAGTGCTGTCGAAGCTGTAGAAGACTACGGGGTGAGTGACTTCAGCTGCGACTTCAGGAGAGAAGGCTGCGGAGTGAGCTTTAACAGAGTGAGCTTCTCACCAAGTGTGGCGTTAGCCTGAGGAGGGAACAGCCCTGAAGACTCATTAAATGGATTCCAGGGGTGAGAAGAGAGTGGGCAGGATGGGCTGACACTCTCTGGAGTGTTAAAAAAAAAGATGAGCTCATTGAAATGTACAAAATCCTGACAGCTAAATGCAGGGCTGATGTCATAGGGTCATGAAAACAGGCCCTCTGGCCCAACTCTTCCACTCTTCCTGAGAGATTTATCTATAATCATCCCATTTGCCTGTATTTGGCCCATATCCATCTATTCCTTTTCTATCCATGTAGTTATCCAAATTCTTTTTAAACTCCGTGATTGTTCCCATTTCTAACACTTCCTCTGGTAGCTCGTTCCATACACGCACCATCCTCTTGCCCTTTTAAAATCTTTCCCGTCTCAACTTAAACCCATGTCCTCTAGTTTTAGGCTCCCCTACTTTTGGGAAAAGACTATCTACCCTATCGCTGCCCCTTCAAGATTTTATAAGCCCCCTGTTGATCACCATTCATCCTGCTGTGCTCCAGTGAGTACAATCGCAGCGTGAACCTGATGAAGGTTCTCGGCCCGAAACCGTAACCGTTTATTCCCCTCCATAGGTGCTGCCTGACTGCAGAGTTCCTCCAGCATTTTGTGTGTCTGACAATCTCAGCCTGTCAAATCTCTCCTTACAACTCAAAACCCTCCAAGTATTCCCCAGCCGATAACGTTGGTTTATTATTGTCACACGTACCGAGATACGTTGAAAAGCTTTGGTTTTGGTGCCACCCAGACTGATGATGCTATACATGCACATGTTGAGCTATTAAAAATAAAACAATGTAGAATATAGTATATATGCACACAAAGAAAGGTGCTGGAAAAGGGCCAGATCCCACCCACCTTGCTCGTGGACTATTTCTCCCATTCACTTCAGGGGAGGAGGTTATGTAGCGCCCATAACGGGACCACCACACTCAGGAGCAGTTACTTTCACCAAACTGTAAAGGTAATCGACAGCTCCACCCACTCACCCACCCCAACACCACTACTTTACCATTTCTTGTCAGTCACCGTATGTACAGACTCCCCTGTGCCTAGTGTCACTTTATAGACATGCAATCAATCTATGTGTATAAGCTATCTAATGTATTTATATTTATTGAGATTTTGTTATTGTTTTCTTTATCTTGTTTTTATTTGTGCTGCATCAGATCCAGAGTAACAATTATTTTGTTCTCCTTTACACCTGTGTTCTGGAAATCACATTAAACAATCTTGAATCCATCTCCAACCACTCTGGCAGGCGATTGTCTCCCTTCCTGGGGAGCCACAACTCAATATAAATAGGGTGGCGCAGTTAGCGTAACACTATTACTGCAAATACCAAACATCCTCATGAACCATTTCTACCTCCTCTTCTGGTTTCATGACCTTCAGATGATGGATAATTGTGCTTTGCGCATATTCTGAAGTTGAACGTGGGATGAAATTCCCCGTGTTCTTCGAGAGTGGAGGATTTTGTGGCTGATCCTACCTGGCAGAATGGACAATGACTTATTCCTCAGTTCACACTAAATACGATCTTCTGCAGCCTTGTAGATCTGCCCACAGATAATTGCAGAAACTTTACTGAGATGCTGCCAACTCTCCTGCAGTTCCCAGTCTACAGCAAAGCTGCAATGTCGCTAATAGTCTGGATAACTGCACTCACCGCTACTCTGAACTGATTCTACAACCTACACTCTCACTTTCAAAGACTCTTTACGACTCACGCTCTCAGTATTTTTGTTATTTGCATATTTATTATTTGTCCCTCTTTGTTTTATAAAACATAGAACAGTACAACACAGTCTATGATACTGTGCCAACCCTTTAACCTAAACCAAGATCAATCTAACTCTTCCTTCCTATATAGTTCTTCAGTTTTCTTTCATTCATATGCTGCTATGTATAGTTTTTCATTCATTCTATTGTAAGACCATAAGACCTTAACACATAGAAGCAGAAGTAGGCCATTCAGCCCAATGAGTCTGCTCCGCCATGGCTGATTTGTGATCCATTTCAATCTTATTCTCCTGCCTTCTCCCTAATAACCACTGAGGTCTTGACTAATCAAGAACCTATCAACCTCCGCTTTAAATATATTCAATGACTTGGCCTCCACAGCCATTTGTGGCAATGAATTCCACAGATTCACCACCCTCTGTCCAAGAAGTTCCTCCTCATCTCTGTTCTAAAGGGACATCATTCTACTCTGAGGCTGTACCCTCCGGTCCTAGACTCACCTATTATTGGAAGCATCCTCTCCACGTCCACTCCATCTAAGCCTCTATGTTTCAGTGAGGTCCTCCCTCATTCTTCTAAACTCCAGGGAGTACAGGCCCAGATTCATCTAACACTCCTCATACATTAACCCTTTCATTCCCAGAATCATTCTCATGAACATCCTCTGGGCACTGTCCAATGCCAGCATATCTTTTCTTAGATAAGACGCCCAAAACTCCAAGTCGCACAATACTCCAAGTCTGACCAATGCCTTATAAAGACTCAGCCTGCAAATTCCCCTTTAGGGAATCCTGCACAGGGATTCCCAAGTCCCTTTGCACCTCTGATTTTTGAATTTTCTCCCTGGTTAGGAAATGGACTATATCTTTATTCCTTCCACCAAGGTGCATGACCATACGCTTCCCTATACTATTTTAAATCTGCCACTTCTTTGCCCATTCTCTCAGACTGTCTAAGTCCTTCTGCAGAATCGCTGCTTTCTCAACAACACCTGCCCCTCCAACTATCTTCATATCATCTGCAAACTTGCCCACAAAGCTATCAATTCCATCATCCAAATTATTAGTATATAACATGAAAAGAAGCTATCCCACCACAAACCCCTGCAGAATACCACAATGCCAGCAGACAACCAGAAAAGGCTCCCTTTATTCTCATTCTTTGTCTCCTGCCAATCAGCCAATCTTTTATCCATAGTAGTATGTTTCCTGTAATACCATGGTCCCTTTCTTGTTAAGCAGACTCATGTACAGCACATTGTCAAAGACCTTTTGAAAATCCAAGTAAATAATGTCCACTGACTCTCCTTTGTCTATCCTGCCTGTTATTTGCTCAAAGAATTTCAATAGATTTGTCAGGCAAGATTTTCCCTTAAGGAAACCATGCTGACTTTGGCCTGTTTTATCATGTGCCTGCAAGTACCCCGAAACCTCACCCTTAATAATGGACTCCAACACCTTCCCAACCACTGAAGTCAGGCTAACTGGCCTATATTTGTTTGCTTCTGTCTCCTTCCATTCTTATAGAGTGGAGTGACATTTGCAGTTTTCCGGTCCTCCAGAACAATTCCTGGATAAAGTGATTCTTGAAAGATCATTATTAATGCATCCACCCTGGCTTGTAGTCTGTCTAGTCCAGGTGACTTATCTACCTTCAGACCTTTCAGCTTCCCAAATACTTTCTCCTTAGTTATAGCAACTGCACTCACTTTTGCACCCTGATGTATCAAATTTCTACATACTGTTAGTGTCTTCCATGATAAAGAATGATACAAAATACTTCATTAGTTCTTTTGCCATTTCCTTGTCCCCTGTTACTACCTTGCCAGTATAATTTTCCAAAGGTTTGCTATTCATTCTTCCTTTTCTTTTACTCTTTGTATATCTGGAAAAACTGTTGGTATCCTTTTTGATGTTATTGGCTAGCTTACTTTCACTATTCATCTTCTCTCTCCTTATGGCTTTTTAGTTACCTTCTGTTGGTTTTTAAAAGCTTCCCACTAATTTTTGCTATATTATATGCACTCCCTTTTCCTTTTATGCTTCGTTGGACTTCCCTTGTCAGCCGCTGTTGCCTCATTCTCCTTTGAGAATACTTCATCGTTGGGATCTGTGCCTTCTGAATCTTTCCCCAGAAACTCCAGCCTTTGCTACTCTGCCGTCATCCGTGCCATTGTCCTCTTTCAATCAAGTTTGGCCAGTTCCTATCTTATACCTCTATAACTCCCTTTACTCCACTGTAATATTGACATCTGACTTCGCCCTCTCAAACTGTACGGTGAATTCTGTCATGTTATGATCACTGTCTCTGAAGTGTCCCTTTACTTTAAGCTCTCTGATTAAATCTGGTTTATCACACAACACCCAATCCAGAATTGCCTTTCCACTAATAGGCTCAACCACAAGCTGCTCTAAAGAGCCATCTTGAAGGCATTCTATAAATTCCTGCTCTTCAGATCTGTACCCTCCTGATTTTCCCAATCTACCTGCATGTTGAAATCCCCCATGACTATCGTAACACGGCCCCTCTGACATGTATTTTCTATCTCCGGTTGTAATTTATAGCCCATTTCCTGGTTACTGGTCTGAACATAACACTGAAAAAGCATTCCCTTCATCTCCCTGTGTATTTCCGCCAATCATCTTCAAACTCGGCACTGTACTGTTCTCAAGCAGCTGCTGCTGAACCAACCTGATTTTTCTGAGCTACAACAGGATGGTTCACACGTCAGAAACTGTTACTCCCCTGATACGCTACGTCCAAACATCCAGCAATATCGGGATTCCTGCTGTCTCTCGAGTGTGTGACTGTGAAGAGTTCCCTGTGAAGTACAGAACCCCCTATGTGGTATTTAAAGGGAGTCTGTCACTAAGTTTCTCTGGAGGCTGTTGTTACTTGTCAACAGGGTGTGGAACTTGTCAGCGGTCTGCCAACTTCAGTGCGAGGTTGCCAAGGTTAAGGAGATATGGAATGGGCTCGGTTCTACGTAGGCAGGCTACCCTCCCGATAGTGTCTGCCTAATCGCAAGTGATTTTAGCTGAGCTGGGCTGTACATTTAGAAGTGATAATGGGAGTGGGATCATTATTGTCTCAGGTACCCAGACACAGTGAGAAACTTTGTTTTGAATGCCATTCAGAGATCATCAAATTCAGTTTTAATTGTCATTCAAACATACATAAATACAACCAAACAAAAGAACATTATTCCAGCACTAAGGTGCAAAACATGATACCAACAGTCACATGTGGCACAAGGCACATATAGCATAGAGAAGATACCAGGCACATAAAAAATCAGATTATTCCAAACATATGGGCACTACAACGCTAGAGTTCACAGTTCGATTCCGCCCTGTCTGTAAGGAGATTGTATGGTCTCCCTGTGATTGTGTTGGTCTTTCTGGGTCCCTCCCACAGTCCAAAGACATACTGGTTGGTAGGTTAGTTGGTCATTGTAAATTGTCCTGTAATTTGGCTAGGGTCAAGTAGGTGTTTGCTGGGTGCTGCAGCTTGTAGGTAAGAGGGGCCTGTTCTGCGTTTTACCTTGAAATAAAAAAAAACTCCAGCGATACAGTAGAAATGCAATAACAGGGTGCAGAATAGAGTGTTACAGTTACAGAGAATGTGCAGTGCAGGTGCAGGTATTGATACTGGCTTTTTGTTGTCACCTGCACCAGGACAAAGTGAAAAGCCCGTCTTGTATATTGTAAACCCAGAATAAATCATTCTACGTTAAATTTAAACAATGACAATGCACAATGAAGTGTAAAAGCTACAGGATCATAATGAGGTAATGTGAAAGGCCAAAAACTTTCAGACAGTAGGGTGCAAGGGCCACGGCAAGGTTGACTGAGAGATCAAGAGATCAAGAGTTCATATTTATCATGCAAGAGGTCCGTTCGAATATCTTATAACAGCGGCTAGAAGCTCTCTCTCTGCCCAGTGGTGCGTCCTTTCAAGATTTTGTATTTTCTGCCTGATAGAAGGTGGGGGAGGAGAAGAGAGATGACTGAGATGGGGAAGGTGTTTGAATATGTTAACTGCTTTCCCAAGGCAGCAAAAAGTGTAGTCAATGGAGAGGAGGTTGGTTTTCAAGATGGACTGGGCTGTGTTCACCACTCTCTGCAGGGTTTTGCAGCCTTGGGCAAAACAGTTGCAGTCCTAAACCATGATACATTCAGGAAAGATGCGCTCTATAGTGCCTGCTTAAAAATTATTGAGGGTCACTGCGGGACAAACTGAATTCCCTTAGCAACACACACAAAATGCTGGAGGAACTCAGCAGGTCTGGCAGCATCTATGAAAATGAATAAACAGTCAATGTTTGGGGCCGAGACTTGTCTCCAGGACTGGAAAGGAAGGGGGAAGACGCCAGAATAAAAACGTGAGGGGAGGGGGAGGAGGATAGCTGGAAGGCGATAGGTAAGCCAAGTGGGTAGGAAAGATAGAGGACTGGAGAGGAGAGTGGACCTTAGGAGAAAGGGAAGGAGGAGGGGACCAGGGGGAGGTGATAGGCAGGTGAGAAGAGGTAAAAGGCCAGAGTGGAGAACAGAAGAAGAGGGGAGGGGAGAGTATGCAGACTCCACACAGACAGCAATGGAAGTCATAATTTAATCCATGTGCTGTGAGGCAGAAGCTATGAGCCTCAGTGCAGCCTCACAGGTACCATGCTTTTGACTCAGTTTCTCTTGGAAGGTCAGAAACACCAGAAATGTATGTTAGTGATATCAAAGTTCAAAGTTAATTTATCATCAAAGTCACCACCCTGAGATTTATTTTTGCAGGCATTCACAATAAATACAAAGAAACAATAGAAGCAATGAAAAAGTATGCACAAAGATGGACAAAAAAGCAATGTGCAAAAGGCAACAAATTGTGCAAATACAGGAAGAACATACAAGTAATAATAATAGATAAATAAGAAGTATAAGAATATTGAGAACGAGAGTTGTAAAGCCCTTGAAAGTGAATCCAAAGACTGTGTAATCAGTTCAGTGTTGAGGTGAGTGAAGTTATCCATATTGGTTCAGGAGCCTGATGATTGACAGGTAATAGCATCACATGACATGCAAGGGTAGAATGACCCCAGAGTTGGTGTCAACCACAACAGAAGATGCCCAGTGCAACTTCACAGTGGACACAAATGCTACAGCGTGTAAGCCAAAGGTTTTCTATGTCTGGAAAGCAATTGCAAATGACTTTGTTCCCAAATCCAATTTCCCAGATTCAGTGGCAAAGAACACACAGCAGTGCCAGTAGAAAAACAAACTGCTGAAGGAACTCAGCAGGTCAAACAGCAAACATGGAGGACAGAAGAAATGTCAACGTACTAGGCTGAGACCCTGCTGCAGGCCAACAATTCCTCATCCACTCAGATGCTGTTCATCCTGCTGAGTTCCTATAGGTTTGTTTTCAGAAGATTTGTAAGAGATAGGAGGAGTACAGGAGGAATGCTGGAGACACAAGAGACTGCAGAAGCTAGAATCTGGAGCAAGACGCAGTCTGTTGGTGGAACTCAGCAGGGCAAGCAGCTTCTTTGGGGAGGAAAGGGATCGTCAAAACCCGAAGCATTCCTGATGCTGCTCGCCCACTGAGTTCTTCCAGCAAAGCATTTGTTGTTAGAGAAGGAATTCTGTTCCACTGTGAAGGAGGGTTACAGGGAGCAGGAACGCCAATCCTGCCCCTGTGTTTTGTGTATCAGTGTTCGGGAACAAGGCTTTGCCATTACAGTGATTCAAGCTTGTGCATACAATTATATTATTGGGATCCCAGCTTTGTCCAGATCACAACACCATTTTCAGGCTATGGGCCTCATCAGAATGGCCGGCAGTTCTTTCCCATCCGTAACTTCCCTTGAGGAGCTATTGGTGAGTCGCTTTCTTCAACCACTGCTGATGAAGATGTGCTCACTGTAGTGTAGGCAGGATTTAGACCCAGTGACAACGAAATTGCACAGGTGTGGCTTGGCATGCTGTACCTGTCAATGCAGCTGTAATTTTTTAATTAGTCATAGTCATAGTCATATTTTATTGATCCCGGGGGAAATTGGTTTTCGTTACAGTTGCACCATAAATAATAAGTAGTAATAGAACCATAAATAGTTAAATAGTAATATGTAAATTATGCCAGGAAATTATGAAATAAGTCCAGGACCAGCCTATCGGCTCAGAGTGTCTGACCCTCCAAGGGAGGAGTTGTAAAGTTTGATGGCCACAGGCAGGAATGACTTCCTATGACGCTCTGTGCTGCATCTTGGTGGAAAGAGTCTCTGGCTGAATGTACTCCTGTGCCCAACCAGTACATTATGTAGTGGATGGGAGACATTGTCCAAGATGGCATGCAACTTAGACAGCATTCTCTTTTCAGACACCACCGTCAGAGAGTCCAGTTCCATCCCCACAACATCACTGGCCTTACGAATGAGTTTGTTGATTCTGTTGGTGTCTGCTACCCTCAGCCTGCTGCCCCAGCACACAACAGCAAACATGATCGCACTGGCCACCACAGACTCGTAGAACATCCTCAGCATCGTCCGGCAGATGTTAAAGGACCTCAGTCTCCTCAGGAAATAGAGATGGCTCTGACCCTTCTTGTAGACAGCCTCAGTGTTCTTTGACCAGTCCAGTCTATTGTCAATTGGTATCCCCAGGTATTTGTAATCCTCCACCATGTCCACACTGACCCCCTGTATGGAAACAGGGGTCACTGGTAATTATTTAGAGATGCAGCACGGAACAGGCCCTTGTGGCCCAACGAGCCGCTCCACCCAGCAACCCACCGATTTAACACTAGTCAATTTACAATCACCAATTAACCTACTAACCAGTAGGTACCTTGAGCTGTGAGAGGAAACTGGAGCACCCAGAAGAAATCCACATGCTCGCAGGAAGGACGTACAAACTTCCTACCGATAGCTCTGGAATTGAACTCTGACCCCCAATGCCCCGGGCAGTAATAGCACCATGTTATCTGCTCCGCTACTTTGGCGCCCATAATTGTCTGGTTGTCCCCAGTTGTCTGTAATTTGTGTGCATTTTCTCTTTCCTTTCCCTTCCCGGTTACAAGGGCACAGAAGAAGACGACCTCGGTGTCCCTGACGATAGGATCACCCCACTCTAAGAAGGCAGCGGGTGCCCCTGACGTACAGCAGGTCCGCTCCACTCTGGTTCAGTCTATATCCATCCCGGCACCCCAGGTACGTTTGTCACCGTGGGTTAACATGACTCTGACAACTTGCACTCATTCCTCAATTACACTTTCTTACTTGTGCACAAGGAGAACTGTTTGACCGCTATCACCAAATTATTCTAAGGTTTGAACAAATAAATATTATTTTTTAATACAGACATTGACGAGATGGATGCAGATATTGGTCTAACAGAAACTTTGTGCACTTTTAGAAATGTCTAGATAGAGTGGGGAGGTCTAAGGCCAGAGGACGCAGCCTCAGAATAGAAGGACGTTCCTTTAGATTGGGAGTGAGGAGAAATCTCTTTAGCTAGAGGGTGATGAATCTGTGCGATTCACAGATTTACAATTCACAATTCATTGCCATAGCTGGCTGTGGATGCCAAAAAAAGTGAAGGTTGATAGGTTATTGATTATTAAGAGATTCAAAGGTTACAGGGAGAAGGCAGGGGAATGGGGTTGAGAGGAATAATACATCAGCCACGATGGAATGGCGGAAAAGACTCAATGAGCTGAATGGCCCATTTCTGCTGCTTTCTCTCATGGTTTTATGGACTTATGGCCTTTTGAATTCCATCTTTTGTATACGTAAGTACCAATCATAATACATATTCCAGGTGTTAATAACCAATTAAAACTAGAAATTAATTGGTTAATGAAACCTCAGTTGGTAAAGTAATTGTCCAATAGTGTATGCCTTGTATCCTTCATTGTCCAATAGTTTGTGCCTTGTATCTTTCATTGTCCAATAGCATGTGCCCTGTATATCCTTCATTGTCCAATAGTGTATGCCTTGTATCCTTCATTGTCCAATAGCATGTGCCTTGTATCCTTCATTGCCCAATAGTGTGTGCCTAGTATCCTTCATTGTCCCATAGTGTGTGCCTTGTATCCTTCATTTGCATTCTTTCTTGTCTTGGTATGCCAAATATCCTTGGTTCAATTTGAACCCCTCAATTTATTGGTTAAGGGAGGATCTCTCATACCCTGTTGTGTAGACAGAATCTCCAATGCAGCATTCAAAAATCAGATAACTCCCATCTCATTGAACATTAACATGGCAGTCAGTTCAGATGCCCATTTCTTTCCTGAAAGTTCCTGTTGAACCTGCTTCCGCTCTTCCTTCAGGCAATGCAGTATAGATTACACCTCGCACCATCAAACATCTTCACCTACCCTCACTGTGAGGTTCTCCTCAATCAGTGCCCTGTGGGTACTGGCTGTTATGTTTTATAATTCCAGAACTTAAATCTAATTGAAAGGAAAGAAGGCAGCCAGCAATGCAAGTCTAACTTCATTTTTACTTTAAGCGAGGTGCACAAGTATGTCATTCATATACTATGGCATGGAGCCCACAAAGAACTATTTAATCAAACAAAGAATGCTTAACCTGGCTGGTGGTGAAGTGGCATCAGAACCAGACTTTGAGGCGTGGTGAACGGTCCCAGGTTTGAACTGGGCTGGCCCCTTGCTCACTCTCCATCCGTTCTGGGCTGAGTGTGGAGCTGGCAACTCGGCCTCGTAAAAAGTAAACAAAATGCAAAAAAAAATGACAAGGTCGCCGTCCGATGTGCCACAAGGCATGGAGAGGAATAACAGAATGCTTAATCCAACAATATTATTGAAATATTAAATACACAACCCTGACCTTCCAATAGTTGCAGCTGTTTCTCAATATGAATTCCTCATTAAACCTGACATGACTTAACGTGAAGAGGCCCAACTTCAGGGAGATCTTCCATTGGCTCTGAAGCTGTAAGAACAGGAGAAGAGAGCAGCAGGAGTAGGCTATTTGGCTCCTCAAGCCTGCCCTGCCATTCAATATGATCAGAGCTGATCTGACCCTGGCCTCACCTCTTCTGTTTCGGATCCCCCCCCCTCTCCAGGCGTTGATGACATGATCCTTCACAGACTTATCTCCCTCCTCTCTAGTGATCTAGCTTCCACCACCCTTTAGGAGATAAGGGATTAGAGATCAGCTTTATTTCTCATTGTACTTCAAAATATCAAAACACACAATGAAGCACACACAAAATGCAGGAGGGACATAGCACACCAGGCAGAATCTGTGGAAGGGAACGTACAGTACAGTCGACATTTCAGGCCAAACCCCTTCATCAGGAAAGGTACAACAAAATGCAGCAACGACTAACACAGGCTGAGGATTGTGCTAAGGGCAGCGCATGAGTGTCGCCATGCTTCCAGTGCCAACATAGCATGCCCACAACTTGCCAACCCTAACCCTAACACTTTTGAAATGCAGGAGGAAATTGGAGCACCCGGGGGAAACCCACTTGTGCACGGGGAGAACACACAAGCACCTTACAGACAGCAGTGGGAATTAAACCTGATTGGTAATCAGTGTCGCTGTAAAGCATTCTGCTGACCACTGCATTACTGTGCCACAGAGATTCAGTTCCTCTAAACCCAAACCAGGTTTATTATCACCATCTTATATAATGTGAAGTTTGTTGTTCTATGGGAAGAGTTCCCCTACACTTTGGTTTTAAACAACCAGCCCTTAACCTTGTCTCCTCGTCCAAGACTCTCCCTCTAGTGAAACATCTCAGTATCTACCAGAGACTGGGATTATGATTACCGTATCTACCCTGGATCTACCAGAGACTGGAATTATGATCACTGTGTCTACCCTGGATCTACCAGAGACTGGAATTATGATCACTCAGTATCTACCCTGGATACACCAGAGACTGAAGATGCTGGAATCTGGAGTAAAAAAGACAAAATGCCAGAGGAACTCAACAGTTTAGGCAGCATCTGTGGAGAGAAGTGGACAGTCAACATTTCAGATCAGGACGAAAAGTCCAGACTAAGGTTTTCTCCCCCAAAGGGCTTATCACTCACCCACACATTAGGGGCAGCTTACATCAGCCAATTAATTCTCCAACCTGCACATCTTTGGGAAACAGGAGGTTGTGTTGGTTGTTAACTCAAATGATACATTTCACCCTATGTTTGTATCTGCACGTGATAAATAATCTTGAATCTTGAACTTGCAAACTGCACACAGGATCAAGCCCAGGTCATTGAATCTGTGGGGCAGCATCTCTCCTTCTTCACATGATATCATATTATGTCTTGACAGTACCTCCAAAGTATGTCACAACATTGTCTGTCAATGTGACTTGATTATCTTATTTGCTTATTGCGATATTGCGCAGAATAGGGTCCTTCCTCCCCTTCGAGCCGCGCCACCCAGCGATCCCCCAGCTGAATCCCAGCCTAATCACGGGATAACTTACAGTGACTGTGGGAGGAAACTGTAGCACCCAGAGGAAACCCACGCAGTTATGGGGGAACATACCCTTTTTTTAAAAAACTGCTGAATTTGGCTTGGGTAATAACAATCGGTCTTAACTATTCCTTTTCTTTTCTCTTTTAAGATCCAAAGTCCTACACCTTGCCTACCAGTCCAGGATGGAATCTCGTGTCCAGTCTTTACAAAGGTCAGTCTTTTAGAATCAATTTCCATTTGTAAAGAACAGCCTAACCAAAGTTGAGGGCAAGTAGCTCTAAGTAGATTGGGGATTGGTTCACCAGCATCATCAGAGGTGGGGAGAATTGACCAATGACGTTCTTTACTACAGCTGTCAGCCAATGACTGTTCTTCATCCATTGAGACTGAGCTTGGGGCATGTCTTGTGATAGTGGATGAACAAGACTGAAGGATCAATACGGAACCAAGTTTATTATCACTAATTTGCTGATTTGTAGCAGCAGTAAGACATAAAAATTACCATAAGACCATAAACATTTTTTTAATTCTGTGTGCCATAGTTCCCTTGGAGACATTGGATTGTGCAGAATCAAGCACTTGGCAAGGGTTAATAAAAAGAAGTTAGGTTTATGTGGAGCAGCCATTGTGTGAATGGACCAGTGTTAGAGTGAGGAATTCAGGATTTGGTTCATAGAGACTTCAGTGAGGAGAGGCAGAGGCTATAGTTAGATTTTTTTCATTTAATCTTTCTTCCTTCCTTCCTTTGTTCCTTCCTTCCTCCCATGTAGGAAGGGTGACAAGGTCCTGAAAAGCGAGCTCAAGGAGTTAGATGCTAATTTAAAGGACAGGACCCTAGGGTTGTGATGTCAGGATTGCTACATGTGCCACATGCTAGCAAGGCAAGAGATAGGAAGGTCATACAGTTTAACATGTAGCAAAGGAATTGGCGTAGAAGGGAGGGCTTCATATTTTTGGATAACTGGGCTCTCTTCCAGGGAAGGTGGACCTGTTCAGATGGTACAGTTTGCACCTGAACTGAAGGGGAGCTAAAATCCTTGTGGAAAGATTTGCAAGTGCTGCATGGGGGTGTGGGTGGGGTTTAAACTGGAGTTGCAGGAGGATGGAAACCAGAGTGGTTATGGGAAAAATGTGTTGTTAAGCTCACATGCAAAGTCAAGATCAAAAGGTTGAACATGCAAGGAATAATGTTCTGAGCTGTGTACATTTCAATTCAAGGAAAGGCAGATGAGATTCAGCCCTGGATCAACAGGTAGAATGATGACATTGTAGCCATTAGTGAGACTTGGTTGCAGGAGCAGGATGGGCAACTCAATATTCCAGGGTTTCATTGTTTTAGACATGATAGAGCAGGAGGGATTGTGTTACTAGTCGGAGAAGATATCATGGCAGTGCACAGACATGACAGGCTGGAAAGCTCATCTTGTGAGGCTTTATGGGGAGAATTGAGGAATAAGAAAGGTGTGACCATGTTAATGGGATTATATTACAGACCACCTAACAATCTGTGGGATTTAGAGGAGCGAATTGTAGGCAGATTGCAGACTGTTACAAGAAACAGCCGATGTTTCAAGCTGAGACCCTTCATCAGGTTATTGATTCAGTCCTAATAAAGGGTCTGGGCCCAAAGCCTCGACCGTTTACTCTTTTCCATAGATGCTGCCTGGCCTGCTGAGTTCCTCCAGCACTCTGCTTATGATGTTTGGATTTCCAGCATTGGCAGATTTTCTCAGGGTTGTGATAGTAGGTGATTTTAACTTTCCATGTATTGGCTGGGATTTTCATACTGTAAAAAGGCTAGATGGGAGTTTGCCAAATGTGTTCAAGAATGTTTTCTTAATGATTACGTAGATGCCTCAACTCGAGAGTGTGCCACACTGGATCTCCTATTAGGGAATGAGAGAGGGCATATGACAGAGATTTGTGTTGGAGAACCCCTTGCATCTACTGATCACAATTCCATTAGTTTCAAGGTAATTATGGAGAAGGATAGGGCTGGTCCTTGAGTTGAGATTATAAACTGGAGAAAGGCCGATTTTGATGGTATCAGAAAGGATCTGGCAAATATTGTATCATTTCTTAATGCATGCATTACTAAATGACAATAAAAGAGGACTGAGTGTCTTCATAATCTAAAATGTGAATTAGGATAGGTTGTTTTCTGGCAAAGGAGTACTAGGTAAGTGGGAGGCCTACAAAAGAGAGATTTTGAGAGTACGGAGTTTGTATGTTCCTGTAAGAATAAAAGGCAAGGACAACAGTTTTATGGAACGTAGGTTTTCAAGAAATATTGTGCCCTGGTTAAGAAAAAGAAGGAAGTGTATAGCAGGGTTAGACAGGAAGGAACTAATGAGATACTTGTAAAGTATAAGAAATGCAAGACAACACTTAAGGAAATCAGGAGGGCAAAAAGAAAGCATGAGGTTACTCAAGCAGATAAGGTGAAGGAGAATCCTAAGGGTTTCTACAGATATGTTGGGAGCAAAAGGATTGCAAGGGTTAAAATTGGTCCTGTGGAAAATCATAGTGGTAATCTGTGCATAGAGCCGAAAGAGATGGGGGAGATCTTAAATGGGTGTTTTTACATCTGTATTTACTCAGGGGTTGAACACAGAGTCTAGAGGCAGACCAGCAGTGAGATCATGGACTGCTACAGAGGAGAAGGTGCTGTCTGTCTTAAGGCTAATAAGGTTGGATAAATGACCAGGACCTGACAAGAGGGCAGAGATATTTAAAACACCCTTAGCCACATGCAAGGTGCTGGAGTATTGCAGGATGGCTAATATTGCTCTGTTTACGAAAGGCTAAAAGAATAAACCAGGACATTATAGGCCAATGAGCCTGACATCAGTAGTGCGTATTTTATTGGAAGATATCCAAAGGACACGGATTTATAAGTATTTGGATAAACAGAGACTGATAGTCTACATGGCTTTGTGTGTGGTAGGTCGTGGCTAACCAATCTTATAGAATTTTTTGAGGAAGTTACCAGGAAAGTTGATGAAGACAAGGCAGTGGATATTGCCTACATGGACTTTAGGATCCTTTATGATGGATGCCTCCTTCTTGAGGCGCTGTCTTTAGAAGTTGTCCTCAATGTGGGGTGGATTGTGCCTGTGATGGAGTTGGCTGTGTCTATGACTCTCTGTAGCCACTTTGGATCTTAGGCGTCCGAGTCTCCGTACCAGGACGCGATGCAACCAACAAGAATGGTACATCTGTAGAATTTTGTTCGAGTCTTTGGTGACATTCCTCCTCAAACCTCAAACTCGCAGTGAAGTATAGTAAAAGAGACAGTAATAGAGATAGGGATCAATAAAGGAGGTTTATTTATTTATTGAGATACAGTGCAAAGTAGGCCCTTCCTTTGAGCCACACCGCCCAGCATTCCCCTGATTGAATGTCAGCCTAATCAGGGGACAATTTACAACGAGCAATTATCCCACTAACCAGTACGTCTTTATACTGTGGGAGGAAACCAGAGCATCCGGAGAAAACCGACGCCGTCACAGGGAGAACGTACAAACTCCCTCTAGGCAGCGGTGGGAAGTGAACCCGAGTCGCTGGTACTGTAAAGCGTTGTGCTGAGCACCGTGCTACCGTGCCGCCCGTATAGAGTGCAGAAGAGGAGAAAGTAGGGAATGAGGAAAAGAGAATGGGAAAGTCAGTGAGAAGGTTGACAGCGGAAAGCCAGAGAGAGAGCAAACTCACAAAGAGATAGGGAGGAAGAGAATGGAGAGTCCCTTCCGTGATGCAGCCTAGGGAGAGACTGCTGCACCTGACCTAGCTTAGGAAGACGGGGTTTTAAGAAGAGGGTGATGCTGACTATAGTTCAGGACTTAGTTAATATTTCAGATCCTAGATCCATTTCCAGAAACGGGAAGACAGTCTCTTATTTCCAGCCCCTGAGGGAATCCAGAGAGCCTCTTCGATCACTGTCGATCGTACATGTCACCGGCCAGTGTGGGACGACTGTTGAGGTTATGAGGCAGGCAGTTCACAAAGCTGAGGAGGATTTAGGTTGGAGAATGCAGACACACAAAAACCATGTGTTACTTCCGCAGAATTTCCCTGGCAGTTCCGGAACAATCCCTCCATTGTTTTCAGCTCGGATTCCAAGGTAGGGTGTTAGTTCCTGCCTTGGCATCATGCCCATATACAGTACCATTCACTGTTGCAGATGTGTTCACATTCCCTTCTGTTTCCCTTGGTTTTTCATTCACTCTGTGAATCAACAAAGGACCCACTCTAACCTGTAATCAAATGCTATTTAATCTATAGTTATTGAGGTAGATGCTGTTATTGCAGTTAGATGCTTACAGTGGTTAAGTAAGCTTCTAACTACTAAACACATCTGACTACAATAATTACGGGGTTGAATTAGAATTCAAAGTTGTTTAATGTCATTTCCAGTAGGCAAGTGTGAAGAAGAATGAAATAATTGTTACTCTGGGTCTGATGCAGCACCAAAAAAGCACAATAAGATAAAAACACAATAATAGTAAAAACAATCACAGTAAACATAAATATATATAGATTGATTGTATGCCCATAAGTGCCGGCAGGAAATGATAAAGTAGTGTGGTGGGGGGTGTGGAGGGGTGGGTTAGTAGGTGGAGGTGTTGATCAGCCTTACTGCTTGGGGAAAGTAACTGTTTTCGAGTCTGGTGGTCCTGGAGTGGATGCTACATAGCCTCCTCCCTGATGGGAGTGGGACAAACAGTCCATGAGCAGGGTGGGTGGGATCCCTCATGATGTAACTGCCCCTTTTTCCAGCACCTTTCTTTATATATGTACTCGATGGTGGGTAGGCTAGTCCAGTGATACTCTAGCATCTAACTACAGTAAACATTTAACTACAATAACTACAGTTTAAATAACACCCAACTACAGCAATTACAAGGTTAAATAACCAACTAACTACTCTAACCATCGAACCACAATAACTACATGGTTAAGTTAGCCTGAACTGGTCCAACCACATTGATGGCATCACCAAGAAAGCTCACCAACACTTCTATTTCCCGAGGAGGGGAGGCCAAAGAAACTCGACACGTCCCCGTTGGCTTTTGCCAGTTTTTACTGATGCCCTATAAAAAGCATTCAATCTAGATGCAACACAGACAAGATGCTAGAGGAACTCAGCAGGCCAGGCAGCTTCAATGGGAAACAGGAAACAGTCCTTCCAGGTGGGGCAACACTTCACCTGCAAGTCTGTTGGGGTCATCTTCTGTATCCAGTGCTCCCAGTGTGACCTCCTGTATATCAGTGAGACCCAACGTAAATCAGGAGAATGGTTTGACAAGCACCTTTGCTCCATCCACCACAAAAAGCGGGATCTCCCGGTGGCCACCCATTTCAATTCTACTTCCCATTCCCATTCTGACATGTCAGTCCATGGCCTCCTCTATGGCAACGATGAGACCACACTCAGGTTAGAAGAGTGTTACGTACCCCGTAGCTGGGTCGCCAAACCAGCAGAAATGGATCACTCAGTTGGAGTCTGGATTACTAGAACTAAGAAAGTTTTATTAAAGAAACAAGCAACACAGTACTCTAATCAAAAGGATAATGAATGCAACAGTTCAGCAATGATAAACATACATGTACACAGAATTAAGATAACAGGATCAATCAAGCTCTATCGTTGTCTAGGGGTAAATGACCAGTTTCAAAGTGACGCAAAGTTCAGTTCAATTTAGTTCAGTTCAGTTCGCAGTAATCGCTGCCGTGGCGATGGACAGTGGGGGGAAGGAGAGAGAGAGCAAAACGAATGAATATTCAAACGGCTTCCACACAGACCTTCGCAGTCAGCTTTCGGGCGAGCCCTTTGTGATGTCATCTGAGGTCACCGACTGTGACCCCTCCGTTTCCAGATACGATCGTTTCTCTGCGGTGAACCTGGCACCCAGGCAAGGGTGGACACACACCAGGTTCCCGCCGATCGTGCCTTTCCACCCTGTGCGTCTATGGCTAGTCCCGCGATCAGCCGTCCAAAACTTCCCACCAACTTGTGGGAGACGCACCGCTTCCAGGGTCTCGTTACCTCGGGGTGTCGTGTGTGTCCTGCCTTAGCGAACCTGTCCCCTTTTTATCCCCTTACCGGGGTATTGCCTGTCCATCACTTCAAACAGTTCAGGGTTCAAAGGGGGAGCCGATCTTGACAGCTCTCCTTCCGTTACTCTCTCCCGTCCCTTCATTAACATCTCCAAATGCTGCTCCATTGTTTTCCTTATCTCTCTCTCTCCTGAAGACAGGTGGCAGACCAACTGCTGATCCCACTGGTGCCAGCACAGGACAGCTAACATCTTAATCTATGTGTATTCTTGTCACAAGAGCAACACCTTATGTTCCATCTCAGTAGCCTCCAACCTGATGGCACGAACATTCGATTTCCCGAACTTTCGGCAATTGGCCACCTGCACCCTCTCCTACACCATTCCCCATTCCTGTTTCCCTCTCTCACCTTATCTCCTTACCTGCCCATCACTTCCCTTGGGTGCTCCTCCTTCTTCTCTTTCTCCCATAGCCTTCTCTCCTCTCCTATCAGATTCACCCTTCTCCAGCCCTTTATTTCTTCCACTAATCAACTTCCTCACGCTTTACTTCACCCCCTCCCCTCTCCCGGTTTCACCTATCACCTACCACCATGTACTTCTTCCTCCCCTCCCCCCACCTCCTTACTCTGACTTCGGCCTTTCCTTTCCAGTCCCAATAAGGGGTCTCGGCCCAAAATAACTCTTTTCCATAGATGCTGCCTGACCTGCTGAGTTCCTCCAGCATTCTGTGTGTGTTGCTCTGGATTTCCAGCATCTGTAGATTTTCTCCTGTTTGTGTTACTATCTGGATGCATGAAGGATTATTTATTCACTGAACGAAGTTTTTCACTGTACTTTGGTATTGGTATTGGAATCGGTTTATTTTTGTCACATTTACCGATTACATCTCTACCAAAGGAGGTGTAAGGTGCTCCTTCTCTCCACTAGCCTGCAGGGCTCCCTTGGCCAAGGTATAGCACCTGCTTAGCCTTCCCCTGCCCCCCACCCCCGATCAGGGTCACGTGAACCCACGGGAGCAGGTGGTGGATGGTTGTATGAACAGCCGGCGCATATAACAAGTCCTGGTTATGCGACCACTGATGCCAGGCAGACAATCTCTGAAGAGTAATGGCTGGGGTCACCCGTCTTGTAAAGACACTGCCCAGAAGAAGGCAATGGCAAACCAAAATTTGCCAAGAATAATCATGGTCAGGGAACATGATCGTCCATACAGTGAAAAGCTTGTCTTGCATACTGTTTATTGAGATCAAGTCATTATGCAGTGCATTGAGGTGGAACAAGAACAGTGCAGAATAAAGTGTAAAAACTACCAAAAAAGTACAGTGCAGGTTCACAATAAATTGCAAGATCATAACGAGGTAGCTCTTGGGGCAAGGAGTCCAAGAGGTCTGTTCAAAAGTCTGATGACAGTGGGATAGAAGCTGTCCTTCAGCCTGATAGAATATACTTTCAGGCTTTTGCATCCTTTGTCCGATGAGAGGTAGGGGAAAGGGAATGTCTGGGTTGGGCGTGGTTTGTGATTATGCTGGCTGCTTTACTGAGGCAGTGAGAAGTGTAGACAGAGTCCCTAGAGGTGAGGCTGGTTCCTATGAGATGCCTTCTTCCCTCTCGATTCTGCCACCCACCTACTGACTATGTGTAATGTACAGTCACCTTCTTCAATTGTCCATCAAAATCTGATGACGACGTCCACTCCTTTAACGGTGAGATCTTTGATGACTATACAGTCCTATCCTGGACCCACAAGCTCTATTGCAGGTGGGACATGTATATGTGGTAGTGGTGGCAACCATGGCTGCATTTCTCCTGGCTCTCTTCTGCTGTCTTCTGGTTGTTCTTTCCATCTCCAGAATATGAACCCCATCCCTGCACAGATGTCGCCAAGTGGTACGGACAGCAGCAACATCCTCCAGGTCCTCGGGTCTGATGTTGCACTTCCTCAAAACATTCTTCATCTGATCTTGTAGCGCTTCTTCGGCCTTCCAGCTGAGTGTCGACCATGATGTAGCTGGCTGTATAACACTCTGCAGGGTAGCCGACATGGGGGCATCCTTATCACGTGCTCTAGCCACTGCAGCTGACACTGGGTGATCATGGCCTCAATACTCCTGCAGTTGGTCTTTACAAGTATTTCAGTGTGAGGCACGCGCTCATGCCAGGTAGTTCCCAGGATGCGCTGGAGGCAGCTTATGTGGAAGCGCTCCAAGGACTTGATGTGACGGCTATAGGTTACCCAAGCTTCACAGCTATAAAGGAGGGTGGTGACACAGACCGCTTGGTATACGGCGACCTTTGTGGAGGGACGAAGGCTCCTGTTCTGAAAGACTCTACGCCGAAGTCTCCCAAAGGCAGCTGATGCCTGTTTAATGCAGCTCTGGATGTCGTTGTCAATGCCGCTATCCTCAGAGAGAATGCTCCCCAGATATTTGAAAGATGGCACTACTGACAGCTTTTCATCACCAACAGTGAAGGCAGGTAGAGTGGGTGGGACACTGGTACTCCATTGGCAAACCACTTCTGTCTTGGTGGCATTGACAGTCGGCCCCATCCTGCTGTACGCTCTCACCGCCACAGCAAGGACAGTCTGAAGATCCTCCGGAGTATGGGCCACAGAGCACAGTCGTCTGCATACTGCAGCTCCAGGACCCGCTCTCTACGGAGTTTGGTGGTTGCGTGAAGCCTCCTGATGTCAAAGAGGTTGCCATCTAATCTGATGTCCACTGCCACACCGCTGCTGTCTTCAATCTCGTTGTGGAGAAGCTTGGTAACACACAAGAGGAAGATGTAAAAGAGCACTGGCGCTAGCACACACCCCTGCCTCACCCCTGTGCGTACAAGGAAGGGCTCCAGTGAACCCGTGACTCAGCAAATCTCCGGAACATGGGTGGAAACTGGAGCACCCCCAGGACTCTCACATAGCAACAGGGAGAACAAGCAAACTGCACACAGACAGGATCCGACGTCAGAATCAAACACACGTCCCCGGTGGGTCAGCAGCTTAACTAACTGTGCCACTGTCAGAATCAGAATGAAAATCAGAATCAAATTTAATATCACTGGCATATGTCATGAAATTTGTTGTTTTGCAGCAGAAGTACATTGCAATCATAATAAAAAATTTTAAAAATATATATGTATGTTTTTTAATTTATTCATTTATGAGACGTGGGTATCGCCAGCTAAGCCAGCACTTATTATTGCCCATCCCTAGTGTGTGTTATACACACACACACAAACAAACATACAGTGGATTTCAGTTAATCAGGACGGCCACTAATTTGGGACAACCCTAAAGAAGAAAACTAATCAAGAAAACAGCTATGATTCCTTTTATATATTGGTGAGACCCGACGCAGACTGGGAGACCGCTTTGCTGAACATCTACGCTCTGTCCGCCAGAGAAAGCAGGATCTCCCAGTGGCCACACATTTTAATTCCACATCCCATTCCCATTCTGACATGTCTATCCACGGCCTCCTCTACTGTAAAGATGAAGCCACACTCAGGTTGGAGGAACAACACCTTATATTCCGTCTGGGTAGCCTCCAACCTGATGGCATGAACATTGACTTCTCTAACTTCCGCTAGGCCCCACCTCCCCCTCGTACCCCATCTGTTACTCATTTTTATGCACACATTCTTTCTCTCACTCTCCTTTTTCTCCCTCTGTCCCTCTGAATATACCTCTTGCCCATCCTCTGGGTCACCCCCCCCGTCTTTCTTCCCGGACCTCCTGTCCCATGATCCTCTCATATCCCTTTTTGCCTATCACCTGTCCAGCTCTCGGCTCCATCCCTCCCCCTCCTGTCTTCTCCTATCATTTTGCATCTCCCCCTCCCCCTCCAGCTTTCAAATCCCTTACTCACTCTTCCTTCAGTTAGTCCTGACGAAGGGTCTCGGCCTGAAACGTCAACTGCGCCTCTTCCTATAGATGCTGCTTGGCCTGCTGCGTTCACCAGCAACTTTGATGTGTGTTGCATGATTCCTTTTGTTTCTTTTGGACACTATGCTGCTTAATTGGAGCCAGAAGACTGCTGGCAAACAGCTTCTAACTAGCGTCAGTCGTGTGCATTTGCGTGGCTTTTAGGCACTACACTGTGTTTAGAGCAAACCATTTTTAAATAGCGTCAGTTGCATGGGTTTGCGTTCAAAAAGCAGTGATCATTGTCACTGACAGTCAGTGAGAAATAAGCAATAGGCAACTCCGAACTGTTTTGCTCACTGCGGTTTTAAGTATTCATGCTTAAATGCTAGAAACGGCCAGGACTGAAAATGAAACGATTTCACTTCTTCAACAAAAGTACAGAGAATTTGAAGGTATCAACAATCACCTTGAATGTTACAATGAAAATGAAGATTTGGAGGACGCAGTCACTAATGGAATTGGATGAAGACAGTCCATTATCTGCACTCGGTGTCTGCGTCCATCTTGTTCAGTACCTACCTACTTACCTTACCTACTGCCTGTTACTTTTAGGGCAGCTCTTAGAAGGTGCTCCATCTCTGTCTGTCCTTGGCCATCTTCTCTATTGTACCCTAGGTGTGGTTCCGAGTCCTCATTTCTGCCTGTACACTACAGCGCCAAATTATTTTTGATCTTCCATGTTTCCTCCACCCTTCAGGGGTCCGGTGAGGTGCTGTCATGAAGATGAAATTGGCCTCTCCTGTCGACATGTACCCAATCTATCTTCAACATTTCCTCATGATGATTGTGGCCATGTTTTCTTGATGACACTGAGGGAGTAGGGCATGGTTAGAGACCTTTCTTGGCCAGAAGTTACAGAGGATCTTCCAGAGGCTCATGGTGGCAGCCTGGCAAGGTCACTCTCTGTCACGAGTCAGCATTCTACCCATACAAGAGTGTGGACAGAACACGGCTCTGGTATGGCTTCACCTTTGTGTGGACGCTGTGCTTGGTTGATCCTCTTATATGGCTTAATGATCTGAAGACGTTTCTAGTTTTGCTGACTCTGCACTGAATTTCATCCTTGGTCCCACCATCCTGCCGAATGGTGCTGCCCAGGTAGGTGAGCCTGCCAGTGCTGGGTAAGTCGAAGCCGTATGCCAGGACACAAAGAGGGGCTTCTACATTGAGGGTCATGGTCTCATTCTTTCTCTAGCTGACTCTGAGTCCAGCCCGTCTGCCAAAGGTACACAGGCACTGAGTTTTCTCTTGCATTTGGATTTTCAAAAGGCTTTTGACAAGATCCCACATAGGAGATTAGTGTGCAAACTTAAAGCACACGGTATTGGGGGTAAGGTATTGGTTGGCAGACAGGAAGCAAAGAGTGGGAATAAATGGGACCTTTTCAGAATGGCAGGCAGTGACTAGTGGGGTACCGCAAGGCTCAGTGCTGGGACCCCAGTTGTTTACAATATATATTAATGACTTAGATGAGGGAATTAAATGCAGCATCTCCAAGTTTGCGGATGACACGAAGCTGGGCGGCAGTGTTAGCTGTGAGGAGGATGCTAAGAGGATGCAGGGTGACTTGGATAGGTTAGGTGAGTGGGCAAATTCATGGTAGATGCAATTTAATGTGGATAAATGTGAGGTTATCCACTTTGGTGGCAAAAACAGGAAAACAGATTATTATCTGAATGGTGGCCGATTAGGAAAAGGGGAGGTGCAACAAGACCTGGGTGTCATTATACACCAGTCATTGAAAGTGGGCATGCAGGTACAGCAGGCGGTGAAAAAGGCGAATGGTATGCTGGCATTCATAGCAAGAGGATTCGAGTACAGGAGCAGGGAGGTACTACTGCAGTTGTACAAGGCCTTGGTGAGACCACACCTGGAGTATTGTGTGCAGTTTTGGTCCCCTAATCTGAGGAAAGACATTCTTTCCATAGAGAGAGTACAAAGAAGGTTCACCAGATTGATTCCTGGGATGGCAGGACTTTCATATGATGAAAGACTGGATCGACTAGGCTTATACGCGTTGGAATTTAGAAGATTGAGGGGGGATCTTATTGAAACGTATAAAATCCTAAAGGGATTGGACAGGCTAGATGCAGGAAGATTGTTCCCGATGTTGGGGAAGTCCAGAACGAGGGGTCACAGTTTGAGGATAAAGGGGAAATCTTTTAGGACCGAGATTAGGAAAAACTTCTTCACACAGAGAATGGTGAATCTGTGGAATTCTCTGCCACAGGAAACAGTTGAGGCCAGTTCATTGGCTATAATTAAGAGGGAGTTAGATATGGCCCTTGTGGCTAAAGGGATCGGGGGCATGGGGGGAAGGCAGGTACAGGGTTCTGAGTTGGATGATCAGTCATGATCATACTGAATGGCGTTGCAGGCTCGAAGGGCCAAATGGCCTACTCTTGCACCTATTTTCTATGTTTCTGTGTGCTGGTGTGTATGTGATAGGCCATCCACAAAGTCAAGGTCTTTACCTAATGCCTTTCTGCTTGTCTTTCGTTGTTTGCCTCATAACCCAGTCAATCACCAGGTTAAACAATATCGCCAACATCACACACTCTTACCTAACTTCTGTCTTGACTTCAAAGCTCAAGTTGCTGTCCCCAACTGTACAGGTGAAATTAGTACAGAAACTCTGGATAAGATGGACAGTTTTGGAAAGGATCCCGTATGATCTGAGAATATGCCAGGGGTTCTCCCTGTGGATGCTACCAAAAGCCACAAAAGTCCACAAAATTCACAAACAGTTGTCCCTGCCACTCTGTGCACTGTTCTATGATGTTTCTCAGTGTGAAGATGTGGTCGACACAGTCTCTGTTCTTCCAGAATCTAGGTTGCTCCTTCCTCAAGCACACATGGACAGCATCTGTAATCTGTTGGAGAATCTTGCTGGGCACTGACAAAAGTGTAATGCCACACCAGTTGTTGCAATCACTTAGCGCTCCTTTCTTGGGGGATCCTAACAATAACTCCCTTTGTCCAGACCTTGGGTACTTGTCTCCGTTCCCAGATTATGGATGCAGGTTGGCTACTGCAAATTTTGGTTCGGCTTTGAACAGATCGGCATTCAAATTGTTATGTTCTGGAGCTTTGCTGTTCTTCTGTGATTTAATTGCAGCAACAATCTTTCCTTTCTTGGGCGGATCTGTGTTGACGTCAACATCTTCTGCTGCCTCTTGTATGTCAGGCTCTTCCTCTGGTGGTGGTCTATTCAGTAATCCTCTGAAGTACTCTATCCATCATGCTTCTTGTTCATCCTCAGTTGCCAAAAGCAGACCATTTTTATCTCTGACTGAACCATTGGATCTGTCCTGGAACTTTGTGCGTGTCAATTTTGAAGTCTTGTTTTTATTTTCCTAGTCACCTTGACTGGCAGCTGCTTCAGTGTCCATTGCAAAATCTTCCATTGTAAACTCTCTTATGCTTTCTTACAAGTCTCTTCACGTTTTTGTTAGCTTTAGTTTATGTTAGTTGCAGTTTCACCTTAAGTCATGTTGACCTTGCATTTAGCACTTTTTTCTTAATTTTCTGTCTTTCTTCTAAGGCTATCCATGTTTCCTGCTGTATCCATTCTTCGTTCTTCCTTCCAGCTCTGTATCCTAGACAAACCTCACTGCTCTCTTTGATGACTGAAGCGATCTGTTTCCACATTGTGTTAATCTTGTCTACTGACACAGCCTTGTCAAAGTCTTGCAAAGTCTTAAGCTGAATGATGAAGGCAGGTCTCACACTGGTGTCCTTGAGCTTTTCGACATCAAAGCGTCTTTGTACATGTGTTCAGGTCACAGTGCTTCTCAGCTTGAGTTTCATCACTGCTACAATGTGGTGATCACTTCCTGTATCTGCTCTTCTCTTCACCTTTATTCACCTGCAAGGATCGTCACCACATACCATTAATCATTAAATGGTCAATCTAATTCTTGCCATGTCCATTGCCTGAGCACCATGTCAGTTTGTGGATTTCACGGTGTAGAAAGAGGGTACCTCTTATGACCAGATTGTTCATGGCACAGAATTCCACTAGTCTTTCACCATTGTTATTCATCGTTCCACATTCATGCATGCCCAATCCGCGTCAGTTGTTATTTCCCGTTTTGGTGTTTAGGTCATAACATGGGTTTTCTTCAATGTCACTATCGTTAGTTGGGGCATAGACTGGATCATAGTCGCGGTCACTTGCTTCCCTTTCAGCCTTCCGTTGATTGGTTTCTACCCCAGCAAGTACTTCTCAGTGCCTTGCTTCAAAATGACAGCTACTCCATCATGATCTTCCCTTCCTGCGTATAAAATTGTTTCACCAGTTGTTGCTGCCTTTAGCCTGTCAGACCCTGTCCACCTGCTTTCACTGATGCCCAGTGTGTGCAGGTTGTAGCAATATATTTCTGCAGTTATTTGTGCTAGCTTGTCAGTGTTGTATATGGTTCCTACATTCCGGAATTCATTTTTGGTCTTGGCCGTGGTCTTGGCAATGTTCAGAGCTTGCTTCATCCTGGCTGTAGCTTCCTCTCGGTTGTCAGTACTATCAGCTATGCAAGTCTTGAGTGCAGGTTCAGGAATACCATCACAATTAGATGTAGAAGAATTCTTCATTGCTATTTCCATAAAGTTTTATTTGACCAGTCAGGGTTGTTAGCCTTGAGCTGAATCCCCAAATCCTGGAGGACCGGTGGACCACTCGTAGTCTGGTACCTACCCTTTGACCTGTTTGGTGTGGGTGACCCTACCAAGAGCCAAAGCATAAAGCCCTGACGCCAGTCAACATAGCTCTCCAGGTCATTGAGCCACCAAGCCTCCAAATCACGACAGGTTTGAGGTCCTCTTGATGGTTTATTCATTCTGTATACTGGAAGAATCCTTCTGTTGAAAACTATTAGGAACTAATGTACAGTTTTTAAGTACTTCAGTACTTAATTTGTTTCAATTTGTTGTGTATTTCATTTTAATACATAATTTGTTACTCAATTTGTCTTTTTAACTATTTCCATGTAACTTCGGCTAATTGGGCAGCCACTTATTTGGGCCAAAATGTGCTCGTCCCAATGTGACCTAATTAACTAGAATCCGCTGTATATATAAAATTAAATATGTAGTGCAAAAAGAGAGCAAAAAACAATAGTGAGGTAGTGTCCATGGTTTCATTGTCCATTCAGAAATTTGATGGTGCTAAGGATTTCTGAATGGACAATGAACCCATGGTCAAGTGGATACACAGCATTGTTTAATTAAGAAATGACCTTAGATCAATACAGTGAGGTCACACATTGTGGTGCAGTCCGCAGTAAGCTGGACATTAATAATAGCTCTTGTTTCATGGCAGGTCTTGCAAGATGTCACTGCATCAGAGGGTCAAGTCGTGGTGCTGGAGTGTCGAGTGAAGGGATCTCCTCCTCTCAAAGTCCAATGGCAGAGGCAGGGAACAGAAATAGAGGACTCGCCAGATTTCCGAATCCTTCAAAAAAGTAATGCACACCATCAAGTATCATAGAGTCATTGCCTACTACAGAATAGAAACAGGCCCTTTGGCCCATCTAGCCCATGCTGTATAATTCATCTGCGTAATCCCTGACCATAGACCCTCCATACCCCTCTCATTCCTGTGCCTGTCCAAATTTATCTTAATTGTTCAATTCAAAGCTGCAACCACCACTTCCACTGGCAGCTTGTTCCACACTCTCATCACCCTCTGAGTGAAGAAGTTCCCCTCATGTTCCCCTTAAACATTTCACCTTCTGTTCTTAACCCATGATCTCTAGTTCTAGTCGTACCCATTCTCAGTGGAAAAAGTCTGCTTGCATTTAACCTTCATAATTTTGTATATCTCTGTCCAATGTCCCATCAAACTTCTTTATTCTCGGGCATAAAGTCCTAACTTATTGGACTTTTCCCAAAATCCCAGGTCCTCAAGCCCTGGTAATATCCTTGTCAATTGTCTGTGCTCTTTTTCAATCTTATTTGCAGCTTTCCTGTAGGTAGGTGACCGAAACTGCACACAATACTCCAAAGTAGGCCTCACCAACGTCTTATACAACTTCAACATGAGATTTTCCATTCCATTGTTCTACTCTTCTTGAAGCATCCCCTGAACTGCCGTCTCTCAGACAAAGGAAGTTCAAAGGCATATCTCCTCTGTGACGGTTGAGTTTCGCTCACTTTTGAGCTAGCTTCAGTTGTCTGCACTGGAGGTCTTCCAGCCCTCTGCTGCCTATGACTTCACTCACACCTGTTGGCCCATCTCCCCTGTGCTTGCAGAGACAGACCCCCATCCCCAAAAATGTCACTGGCACTTGATTAAGTAGTTCCATGATCCATAAATTCCCATTTCCAAATCCCATCCTGGACTACCCCTCCCCTTCTCTGCAATCTCCTCTAGCCCTGCAACTGTTGTGTCCCAATGAATATCCATTTCAATTCTACTTTCATTCCCACACTGGCATATCTGCCCACAGCCTCTTCTACTGCCATACTGAGGCCAGATGCAATGTCTCATATTCCATCTTCTTAGTCTCCAACCCAAAGTTAAATTTCTCCCACTTCTGGAGCCACTCCCCTCTGTTTTCCTTTCTTTCCTCCCCCTCCCTGATTTTCCCTCACTCTTGTTATGCCCTCACCCTTTTTCCCCCTTCCCCACCCTCACAACCTGCCCATTACCTGCCTCTGTTTCCCTACCTCATTCCCTTTCTTCCATGGTCCACTGTCCTCTCCTAATAGATTCCATCTTCCTCAGCTCTTTGCCTCTTCCACCTATCACCTCCCTGCATCTTGCTTCATCCACCCTGTCCTCCTCCCTCCCGCCTTCCCTCTCACCTGGTTTCACTTCTTTGCCTCCCCCCCCATCTTCTTATTCTGGTTTCTGCCCCCTTCCTTTCCAATCCTGATGATGGGTTTCAGCCTTAAAAGTCAGCTGATTATTCCCCCATTATATCTGCTGCCTGACCTGCTGAGTTCCTCCACTATTTTGTATACGTTGTTCACCTATCATCGACCAGCTTATGCTCCTCTCCCTCCCCCCTCCACCTACCTTCCTTATTTTGGTTTCTGCCCTCTTCCTTTCCAGCAATGATAGAAGGTCTTAGAACCACATGTTAAATGTTAATTTCCCTGCATAGATGCTTCTTGACTCGCTTGTATGTGTGTGTGTGTGTGTGTTCCACTCTGTTGGTCACCATTAAGCTTAGTTGTCCAACCATTGGCAGCCCTGCTTTCAGCTCACCGGAACTCCCTCTGAAACCCTTCCATCTCTTAACCCTCTCTGAAAATAATCCTGAAAGTTAATCTTTCTGATCAACCCTCAGGTCCCCTGAACATCTCACATTTCTTGCTCAGATTTGGCTCGATAACCCTGCTATGAACCACCTCAGTGTTATTTTCATTACATTAAGTGTGCTACATTAATCCAAGTTGCTTTTGCTTTGTTTTAAACAATTGCAGAGGAAGCTGGTCTCTCCCACTAAACTGGAAGCTCTCCACTTATAATTTCTCAACCATTCCCAGTCTTGTCAAGTTGTACTGATTAGAATCATTTTGTCATTTAACAGGGAAGGAGACCCTTCAGTCCAACATATCTGCACTGACCATCAGCTAACATCAGCTAACTGACCATATCTGCATTGACCATCAGCTAACATCAGCGAAGTGATCATAACTAACATCAGCTAACTGACCATATCTGCACTGACCATAAGCTAACATCAGCTAACTTCAGCTAACTGACCATAACTAACATCAGCTAACTGACCATATCTGCACTGACCATCAGCTAACTGATCATATTTGCACTGACCATCAGCTAACTAACCATATCTGCACTGACCATCAGCTAACCATTTACACCAATCCCATTTTCTTCTCCCTATATTCCCAACAGCTCCCCTGGATTCTACCAGAAGACGTAGGAGCAGAATTAGGCCATTTGCCCCATCGAGTCTGCTCTACCATTCCATCACGGCTGATTTATTATCCCTCTCAACCTCATTCTCCTGCTTTCTCCCTGCCCTTACTAATCAATAACCTTTCAACCTGAGCTTTAAATATACCCAAAGACTTGGTCTGTGGCAATGAATTCCACAGATTCACCACATCTGATGAAAGAAACTCCTCCTCAGCTCTGTTCTAAAGGGAAGTCCTTGTATTCTAAGATGCCCTCTGGTCATATTCTCTCCTGGATTCTAGTTCTTACCTACCTACCCATTACGCCGCTGGCATTTAGGGCAGCAATGAAGGTCCTTCTCTATCTGTCCATGCTATTGCACACAGATATAGAAGATTCTTCATTGCTGTTTCTGTAGCAATTTTATTTTGACCAGTCAGAGTTGTTAGCCCTGAGTTGTATCCCCAAATCTGGAGGACTGGTGGACCACTCGTGGTCTGCTTCTACTCTTTGACCTGTTTGGCATAGGTGACACTACCAAGAGCCAAAGCCTAAAGCCCTGACTCCAGCCCACATTGCTCCAAACCTATGACAAGGTTGTGGTACTCTTGGAGGACTTACCTACATACCAGGGACAATTTACAGTGGCTAATTAAGCTACCAACCCTCACGTCTTTAGGATGTGGGAGGAAACCAGGGCACCCAGAGGAAACCCAAGTGGCCGGGGGAAGTATGAAAACTGCCCACAGATGGTACCCAAGGACAAGATATGTCCTGGATCACTGGAGGTGTGAGAAAGCAGCTCGACTCACTTTGTCGACTGATTTTACACTTATGGACACATGTGAAAAAGCTTTAACTTACTTAGAAATGTACTGCTGTGCGCTAGTAAGATCGCTGCATGACTGTCCTGCCTTAGAAACTAGTTTATGTCATAAAACCATTTTCACCTCTAGGAATCAAACTACACATGGTTTACAAGAATAGCAACGAGGGAAAAAAAAAGTTCTGGACTTCACAAGTTTTACTTTCAGAAAATGTAAATGAGTTTGAACAGAGGGTCGAAGGATAAGCAATTCTCAAAACAAGTGCAATTCTTGGGCACAATTTACAATCAAAATTTCTCCCTGCATCCACCAAGCACAATACCCTACATAGTGGTTAGCCCAACGCTTTACTGTACCAGCAACACGGGTTCAATGCCCACCACTGTCTGTAAGGAGTTTGTATATTTTTCCTGTGACCGCGTGGGTTTCCTCCGGGTGCTCCGGTTTCCTCCCACAGTCCAAAGATGTATTGGTTGGTAGGTTAATTGGTCATTGTAAATTGGTTAGGCTAGGGTTAAATAGGTGGGTTGCAGGATGGCACGGCTCGAGGGCCAGAAGGGCCTGTTCCATGCTGTACCTCAATCAATCAATCAATAAAGAAAGAGGAAAATCTACTTTAAAATATTAGAGAGGAAACAAACTGCTATAATTGTTGTTCTTTGTTTTCCATTTCATATATCGTGCTCCTGATGTGTCCCTCCCAGAGCCTCGAACAGCTATTGATCCTGGTGAGTACTGGGGAAATGACCATCAATGTGGTGGAATGTGAGGGTATAAACGTTTGTTTGTCTCCATCAGTAAAAACCAAACACAGTCTTCACTCCGCTTCCAATGTCTAGTTCCCTTGAAGTCAACAGAGCTGCATTTTCAAAGGAAGAACAATCTGCAGATACTGGAAGTATGAAATTAAAGCAAGAAAAAGGTTTTGACACGAGAGATTCTACAGATGCTAGAAATCTTGAGCAAGACACACAAGGTGCTGGAGGAACTCTATGGAGGGGAATAAACAGTTAATGATTTGAACTAAGAGAGAAAGAGGGCAGAAGCCAGAATAAGAAGGTGGTGGGAAGGGAAAGGGTACAAACTGGCAGATGATAGGAGAGGCCAGGTTAGAGGGGAAAGGTAAGTGGGTGGAGAAGGGGAAGGAGGACAAGCTGTCAGGTGCTAGGTGAGTCCAGGTGGGGAAGGGGATGGAGGTCAGGCTGTCAGGTGATAGGTGAGGGGGAAGGTGGGGAAGGGGAAGGAGGGCAAGCTGTCAGGTGATAGGTGAGACCAGGTGAGGGGGAAGGTGGGTAGGTAGGGAAGGGGAAGGAGGTCAGGCTGTCAGGTGATAGGTGAGACTAGGTGAGGGGCAAGGTGGGTGGGTGAGAAAGGTTGGAATTACTGAGGCAGTGTGAATGGAGTAAGAAAGGCAGGTTAAAGTTTCAAGGCAATGACTCATCCTCACATGTTTATCGAAACATACAGTGAGATGTATCATCTTGTGTCAGCGCTTCTGGCACCAACACAGCATGCCAACAACTCACTAATCTTAACCTGTACATCTATAGGTTAGAAACCTAGAGCACCAGACAAAATCCACACGGCCACAGGGAGAACAGACTGAGAACATGAGTTATGAATTCCTTGAAAGTGAGACTGTAGGTTGTAGAATCTGTTTAGTGTCGAGCTGAGTGAAGTTATCCACACCGGTTCAGGAGCCTGATGACTGAGGGGTAATAACTGTTCCTGAACCCAGTGGTGTGGGACCTGAGGCTCCCCCACCTTCTGCCTGATCGTAAGAGCAAGACTGGGCTGTATCCACCACTTTCTGTAGACCTTTTCATTCCTGGGCATTGGTGCTTCCATACTAGGGGAAGCAGGTTCCCTCTAAACCTCTTCCTCCTTACTCTAAATCCAGTTCACCAGTTTAATCTATTTTATTTTATTTAGAGATATATCACAGTAACTGGCCATTGCACTCCAATGTGTCTGCATCACCCAATTACACCCATGTGATCAATTATCCTACTAACCCATACTATCTTTGGACTGTGGGAGGAAACTGGAGCACTTGGAGGAAACCCACATGAGTCCCAGGGAGAACACCCAAACTCCTTACAGACAGTGGCAAAATTGAGCCGGAGGCCCAGCGCTGTCATAGCGTCACGCTGTGCTACCGTGTCACCCACATCCAAAGCTCACAGTTCAAAGTACATTTACTATCAAAGTATGTGTACTATATACAACTTGGAGATTTGTCTCCTTGCAGGCAGCCACAACACAAAGGAACCCATTAACAGAGAAGACCTACAAATGCACAGTGTGCAAAAGGAAGAGCAACTCGTGCAAACAATGAAAAATAAGCAAATAAAATTTAGAACTGAAATTCACGGAAGTGAGCTCACAGACATGAAAACAGTTCATCGCCTCAGCCGGTCCAGGAGCCCATTAGGTGCAGGCCACAGCCTCGGTTCAGCACAGAGACGAGTGAACCTTGCCAAGCAGCGAGCTGAAAGCTGGCCCAATCATTGCCTCCAGCCCAGTGCTTAAATCGGCCAAACATCAGCTTGCTCTTCGCTCTTGGACCTGGGCACTACCACTTCAATACGTTCTCAGGCCTGCTTCGATCTGACCTGCACCCATCTTTCCAATCTGGCCTGGCGATTAAATTGATCAAACATCAGCTCATTACTCACTCTTGAGCCCAGGCTCTACCACTTCAACTCTGCCTATCCACATCTGATATGTGGAAGAGTTTCCTGCAGCTTACCCTATCTGTACACCTCAACCATGTCCCTCCTTACTCTCCTCCACTTCTTCATCTTCATTCTCCGAGAATGATCATCCGTCAAGCTGGCCTTTTCTATCGCATTTTTCTTCGATAAGGCTAATCTACCACCACATACCTGGTTGGTCCATCACTCTCTGTTTGACCTACTGCCACGGTTAAGTGCTAAGGTGCATATCAGACATCCCACCTCTCCCGGAAGTTCCGGGAGTCTCCCGCATATTAATAGTGGCTCCGTGATGCCCGCAAATTATATACAATGTCCCGGAAATCGATTTTTTTGAGAGCAAGCGAGAAAGAGAGAGAGTGCGAGAGAGTGAGCGAGAGAGGCCACGAGAGAGAGAGAGTGCGAGAGAGTGAGCAAGAGAGACCACGAGAACGAGAGAGTGAGCGAGAGAGACCACGAGAGAGAGAGAGAGAGTGAGCGAGAGAGACCACGAGAGAGAGAGAGTGCGAGAGAGTGAGCGAGAGAGGCCATGAGAGAGAGTGCGAGAGAGTGAGCGAGAGAGGCCACGAGAGAGAGTGAGCAAGAGAGGCCACGAGAGAGAGAGAGAGAGAGGGCGAGAGAGTGAGCGAGAGAGGCCACGAGAGAGAGAGAGAGAGTGCGAGAGAGTGAGCAAGAGAGACCACGAGAACGAGAGAGAGAGTGCGAGAGAGTGAGTGAGAGAGTGCGAGAGAGTGAGCGAGAGAGTGAGCGAGAGCGACCACGAGAGAGAGAGAGAGTGAGCGAGAGAGGCCACGAGAGAGAGAGAGTGCGAGAGAGTGAGCGAGAGAGACCACGAGAACGAGAGAGAGAAAGAGCGCGCGCCATGGCAGAGTGTTCCAAAAAAAGAAAATATAAAACGTAGGTCACCCCAGACTACACTAAAGTGTACCCCTGCCTAATAGGGGTCAAAAATAATGACAGTGTTGCTCGCTGCTCTGTTTGCAACAGTGACTTTTCTATTGCCCATGGTGGGTTAAGACTGTAAAAGACATGTTGAGGTGAGTTTAACAGATGTCATTCGTTCATTAGCATAGCTAACATTATTCAAACTAGCTGCTGGCTGCTAAGGAGCTACTCTATTGCAGACATCCTACTTCTCCCGGAAGTTCTGGGAGTCTCCCGCAAATTGATGATGCTACCTCCCTGAAATGAGTTTTTGCAGGGTGGGATGTCTGGCATATTGTTATCTTCAGCTGTTCGACCTGCTGAATTCCTCCAGCAGATTGTTTTGTTAAACAATATATGATGGATTCCTCAGAAAGGGGCAGATGCTTGCCAATATCTATATAGATAAAAAGTTTCATAACACTTTAAAAAAGTTTGTATAAGTGTGAATCTACAGGATCTTTCTGTTTAGTCTCAGCTCTCTTATCAAAAATTGAAAGGCCCAGTTAGAGTGGATATGGAGAGGATGTTTCCTGTAGTGGGTTAATCTAGGACCAGAGGGCAAAGCCTCAGAACACAAGGATATCTCTTTAGAACAGAGATGAGGAGGGATTTATTTAGCCAAAAGATGGCAAATCTCTGGAATTCATTGCCACGGACAGACATGGAGGGCAAGTCATTGGATACATTTAAAGCAGGAGTTGATAGGTGTTTGATTAGTCATGGTTTCAAAGGTTATGGGGAGAAAGCAAGAGAATGGAATTGGGAGGGGTATTAAATCAGCCATGATGGAATGGTGGTGCAGACCTGGTGAGCCAAATGAAATCAGAAATCAGAATCAGGTTTAATATCACCAGCATGTGTTGTGAAATTTGTTGTTTTGCTTAACTGTTGAATGGCCTAATTAAAAGTTCAAAGTACATTTATTATCGAAGTACGTATACAGTTTTTAACCTTGAGATTCATCTCCTCACTGACTGTCATAAAACAAGACATCAGAGAACCCACTTAAAGACAGCCCTACACAACAAGACCATCAGATGTGTTCCTATTCTGCTCCTATGTCCCATGGTCTTGTGCTCTTACCCCACTGATTCCTGTCACACTACTAGATGCTAGAGCACATGATTTTCTTACGAGAATAATTTACTGTTACTTTGTGAAGCACTTTGTGATTTCCTGATTACACAAAGAGGAAGTTTTTGTTCTATAATCTGCACCTCAGATGACATCAGACGCTATTGTGAATCCCGACAAGTGCACCGGTTAAGCTCACTGACAACACTTCCAGCTGATGGTCGACAGGTTGTCAAAGTGTTATACGAAGGTTTCGTTGAAATGCAGTGCCTTATTTCTTTCAGCAGAGGAGATCTGCACCCTCGTGATAGCGGAAACCTTTGTGGAAGACGCCGGGAGGTTCACCTGCACAGTCACCAACGCCTTTGGCTCTGCGTCGTGCCATGCTCATCTCACAGTCTGTCCGGGTAGGTGCCAGCTGTAAAACAAAGGAGTTGGCAGCGGGGCAGAGGAAGACATCTTCCTCAATTGAATGCATTACCAGACTGATCTCTTTGAAATATCATTCGTGCCAGAAGATAATTTTTCCAATTTTTTTTATTTACAGGGATGTTGATTGTTTGATTGATTTTTTTAGAGATACAGCACAGAGTAGGCCCTTCTGGCTCTTGGAGCCTGCTGCCCCAGCAAGCACCAGCAAACCCTCATTGGGGATTCCCAAACTGGCACCTACGGATACCTTGGTTAATGGTACGGGCCCACAGTATATAAGAAGTTGGGAACCCCCGCCCTAGCCTAATCAAGGGAAAACTTACAGTGACCAGTTAACCTACCCTGTACATCTTTGGAGTATGGGAGGAAACCAGAGCACCCGGGGAAAACCCATGCATTCTGCTGGGAGGACGTATAGAGATTCTTACCAAACGGTACCGGAACTGAACTCTGAACTCCAGAACACCCCAAGCTACTGTGGCAACCATTTCCAGTGAGAGTATTTCCCTTTAGCTCGCGCCTTCCATTTATTAGTGGACAACCACTGAGTTCCAGAGAACAGACTTGTCTGTAGTAGCACGGGACACCTCTGGCACACTAGGCACCATAGCAGGTGCAAAGACTTTTGCACAGGACTGAATCTAAGAAAGAGCCTAGTAACAGTGTCAAGACAGCAACCTCTCCCACAGTGTCAGCAAAACAAAAGGGCTGATCATTGACTTTAGGAAGTGGGGTGGAGTACACAACACTGCCTGGATCAACAGTGCTGATGTGGAGATGATTGAGAACTTCAGGTTCCTAGGTGTTAATATCACCAACAGTTTGACCTAGTCCAGTCAAGTGGATGCTATGGCCAGAAATGCACACCAACGTATCTATTTCCTCAGAAGGTTGATGACCCCCATCAATTTTTACGGATGAACCATAGAAAGCATCAACTCTGCTCCAAACCATAACAAAACTGTAGTGAGTTGTGGACACAGCCCAGTTCATCACTGAGGACCAGAACGTTAAAAAAAGGATGTAATGCTGAGGCTTTATAAGGCATTGGTCAGACCACATTTGGAATATTGTGAGTGATTTTGGGATCCTTAGCTAAGAAAGGATATATTGGCATTGAGAAGGGTCCCAGGAAGGTTCATGAGAATGACCCTGGGAATGAAAGGGTTAACGTTTGAGGAGTATGATGGCTCTGGGCCTGTACTCGCTAGAGTTTTGAAGAATGAAGGGGGATCTCAAATATTGTAGGTAGAGTGGACATGGAGAGGGTGATTCCTATGGTGGGGTAGTATAGGACCAGAGGGAGCAACCTCAGAATAGAGCAGGATTTCTCAATCCTTTTTATGCAATGGACCAATACCATTAAGCAAGGGATCATTGGACCCCAGGTTGAGAACCCCTGGAACTGAGGGATGCCCTTTAGAACAGAGATAAGGAGGAATTTCTTAGGCCAGAGGGTGATGAATCTGTCAAATTCATTGCCACAGATGATTGGAGGCCAAATCTTGGGTTATATTTAGAGCAGAGGTCAATAGGTTCTTGATTAGTAAGGGTATCAAAGATTATGGGAAGAAGACAGGAAATAGAGTGGAGAGGAATAGTAAATCAGCCATGAAGGAACAGCAGAGCAGACTTGATGGGCTGAATGGCCTAATTCTGCTCCTATACCTTATGGTATTATGGTCTTATCTTGGAAACCAGCCTCTCTTTTATTGTCTCCGTCTGCACTTCCCGGTGCCTCGGGAAAGAAGCCAATGTAATCAAGTGCTGTCCCACCCTAGTCATTCCCTCATCTCCCCCCTCAAGAAACAAAAGCTTGAGAGCACATGCTGCCAGACTCAGTTACCAATTACTTAGAAGCAATTTTCAAGGGCCAGTTAGTCTACCATGGAAACATCACCGGCTGTTGCATAGTTACTCAGCTCCATTTGGGAAGGATCGAAAAGTACTGGCCTTGCCCATGAAGCCAGGATCAGAAACAGGTTTATGTCATTAAATTTGTTGTGTTACAGCAGCAGAGTAGTACAATACATAAAATATATTACAAATTGTAATGAGAAATGTACACTCAGTGGCCACTTTATTAGGTAAATCTGTACACCTGCTCGTTAATGCAAATATCTAAGCAGCCAATCATCTAGCAGGAACTCAATGCATAAAAGCACGCAGACATGGTCAAGAGGTTCAGTTGTTGTTCAGACCAAACGTCAGAATGGGGAAGAAATGTGATCTAAGTGTCTTTGATTGTGGAATGTTTGTTGGTGCCAGATAGGGGAAGGGTCGAGTGTCTCAGAGACTGCTGACCTGCTGGACTTTCACACACAGCAGGCTCTAGAGTTTACAGAGAATGGTGCAAAAAGCATGCAGTGAGCAGCAGTTCTGTGGGTGAAAATGACTTATTAATGAGAGAGGTCAGTGGAGAATGGGCAGACTGGTTCAAGCTGACTGGAAGGCAACAGTAACTCAAATAACCATATTACAACAGTGATGTGCAGAAGAGCATCTCGGAACACACAGTGAGTCGACCTTGAAGTGTATGGGGGTACAGAGCAGAACATACAGGAGGTACGTAATAAAGTGGGCACTGGGTGTAAATATAAAAATCAAATAAGTACACAGAAAGAGAGCATAAAATAGTGGGGTAGTGTTCACGAATTCATTTTCTGTTCAGAAATCTGATGGGGGAGGCGAAGAATCTGTTCCTGAAACATTGACTGTTTATCTTCAGGCTCTTGTACCTCCTCCCTAATGGTGGCAATGAGAAGAGGGCATGTCCTGTGAACGAGAAACAACTTTACCATTTAGCTCTGCACCCACTGCCTAAAAACGTGACTTACTTCTAAAGCTTTCTGTCTCTCTTTCTGCGCAGGTGTTGAGGTTTCGTCAAACAATGGAAGTGACTTGCTGGACAGTCCTAGCCCGTCGCCTCAGACTGAAATCAGTTCTCTGGAACTGCCTCCCAAGAGGATAGTTGATCCTGTCCAGGTGAACAGCCTTGAGATCAAACCAAGCGTGGCTGCCTTCCAGCTGGAGCTGAACTCGACTGATATCAAGACTAATGGCACCTCATCCAGCCAGGAGCTCAACGGACCAAACCATGGACAATCCATCCTGCTGCCCTCTCCCGTGAAGGAACCCCCGCCGCTCGCCGCCAAGCCCAAACTGTAAGTCCACCAGTTCGTTCATGTGCATTAAATATGCCATCTTTGGAATGGGTATCTTGCATGTTTATCTGTGCTATGATAAAACTACGCAATGTACAAACACAATTCTGTTCTACATATCCTGAAGCTCTGGACACTATTGTAAAGGGAATCACAAGGTGAGTATCCATCTAGGAAGATGGACACAGACTGGGGTTCTTGTGTGTACAACCTATAGCAAAGATTTAAATGAAGTGATCATATCCATGCTGACATATAATTGTGATTTATACTGGTGAACATCCTTCCAGCAGCTCCTGCGTCCAAGCTGGTGCCAAACGTATTGCTTTATAAGCTTTCCTTTGGATTACTCTAGTGAGGCTGAGAGGGGGATCTTGACAACTGGGCCTCTCAGTATCCCCATACCTTCTGCCCAGGCTTGTGATGATGATCGTCATCACCCATTGTCCTTGAAGACAGACAGGTGCCAACCAATAACTGGAAATGCCTGTGATATAAAATTGGGTGCCTGTGTGAGCTGTAAGGAGGATGCAAAGAGTCGTTGTGGAGCTATAGACAAGCTAAATGGTCATAGTCGGTGAAAAAAAGTTGAAAAATCTAAGGATATCGATTGAAAACTAAAGATTTCTTTTAAAATGATGAGATATGGAAAGGTGTTGGTCATCAGAGGGATCTAGATGCCCCGGAGATGAATCACTAAAAGTCACTGAATATATTAAATAAGGTGTTAGCTAGATTTCTGTCTCTCAAAGGACATGCAGGAGAATGGGAAGAGAGCAGAAACTTGGTGTTGAGAGAGCAGCTCAACTGTGCAGATACTGACTGACGGAACAGGTCTGAAGGGACAGTTGGGACTTAAATGTTCATATTTTCTATGATTCTTAGAAGTCAAAAATGTATTTTAGTCTTGTCCATGAGATCTTTTGTTCACATTTTTATTTGCCAAGCCTATGGACCTCACTATGAGCTTGCACCTCATTGTCTACCTGCGCTGCTCTTTCTCTGTAGCTTTATTCTGCATTCTGTCACTGTTTTACCTAGTCCTACCACAGTGCACTGTGTAATGAATTGATCTGTACTGAACAGTAACTGTACTTCACTGTGCCTTGATACTTGAGACAGTAATAAACCAATTCTAATCTCAGTTCCAGTAGCTAATATTGAGGGATTGCCTCAGAAGGAAACAGATTCAAATTGGTCAGTTTCCTCCTGATTTTCGAAAGACATACGGGTTGGTAGGTTAATTGTTCATATAAGTATAATTCGAAGGTGTGGGCTCGTTGGGCCAGAAGGGCTCGTTACTGTTCTCTAAATGAAAATTAAAACTAAACCGTATTGCAATCTGTTAACACGCTGGAGGAACTCAGCTGGTCGGGCAGCATCCGTGGACCTGGGGTCAAAGCAACACTCACAACACGCTGGAGGAGCTGAGCAGGTCCACGGATGCTGCCCGACCTGCTGAGTTCCTCCAGCGTGTTGTGGGTGTTGCTTTGACCCCAGCATCTGCAGACTATTTTGTGTTTGCAATCTGTTAACATTTTATGTGCCTTGCATCACAAATTGTATTCAGTCCAGTAGGGACCAATAAGTAAAGAAACTGTTGTAATGAACATCATACATGCTTGTAGACTCATAAGTTTCTGAAGATGCTGGAAATCCAGAGCAACACACACACAAAGTGCTGCAGGAACTCAGCAGGTCTGGCAGCATCACTGGAAAGGGAAAAACAGTCAACATTTCAGGCCGAGACTTTTCATGAGGACTAGATAAGAAGGGAGATTAAAGGGTAATTCTGGCTTCTTCCCCCTTCCTTTCCAATCCTGATATTTTCCCTTTCCAAGATGCTGCCTGACCTGCTGAGTTCCTCCAGCATTTTGCGTGTGTGTTGTACATGCTTATATTCAGGCAACAAGAGGGACTTCCCAGTGAACAAACATTTTAATTCTGATTCTGATTCCCATTCCTATTCCAAAGTGTCAATTCATGATCTCTTGAGCAAAAACGAGGCCACTCTGAGCAACACCTCATATTCCATCTGGGTAGCCTCCAAACTGATGGCATGAATATCGATTTCTCCCTCCGGTGAACCAATTCCCCCCTCCCCAACCTTCTCCATTCCCCACTCTGACTTTTTGCTTCTTCTCAACTGCCTATCACCTTCCCTTGGGTCCCCCTCCTCCTTCCATTTCTCCTATGGTCCACTCTCCTCTCCTATCAGATTCTTTCTTCTCCAGCC
The DNA here is from genome assembly GCF_963921235.1 of Mobula hypostoma. Taxonomy (NCBI): domain Eukaryota; kingdom Metazoa; phylum Chordata; class Chondrichthyes; order Myliobatiformes; family Myliobatidae; genus Mobula; species Mobula hypostoma. Next base: position 186,657,409 of record NC_086101.1, on the reverse strand, counting down.
CTTGACCTTTCCCACACACTTGGCTTCACCCATCATCTTCCAGCTAGCCTCTTTTCCCTCCCTCCATCTTTTTACTCTGGCACCTTCCCACTTCCTTCTCAGTCCTGAAGAAGGGTCTCGGCCTGAAACGTGGACTGTTTACTCTCTTCCATAAATGCTGCCTGACCTGCTCAATTCCTCCAGCATTTTGCTTTGGATTTCCAGCATCTGCAAACATTCTAGTGTATGTGATTGACCATAAGTATCAGTTTCAGCTTGGGACAAATGTATAGTCTGGCTCAAAACTGTGCTTATATCAGGCTGATTTGCCTAGTATTACTGTGTGTGCCTTCTGTTCTTGAACAATAGCAACAAGCGTCAAAAGTACCGAAATAAAAACACAGGAACCTGGAATAACTTGTCTACTTAACTTTTCATTTAGTGAGGTGCTCACATATGACATGGTGGCATAATGATCTATGCTATTCACTAACTTCTTACATAAGACACATAACGAATTATGTAAAATAAAGAATGTTTAATCAAACAATATATTTACAATATTACTCAGATAGTAAATACACAACAGCAAGTATTCATCCTCCCGTCCTCCCTTTATGCACCCAACTATTGCTGAGTCATCGGAGAATTTCTGCAGATGACATGACTCAGTGTTGTATCTAAGTCCAAGACCATTTGATGTCTCTATGCCTGTATCCCTGGTATTCAGAAAAATGAGGGGGGATCTCATTGAAACCTATTGAATGTTGGAAGGCCTAGAAAGAGTAGATGTGGAAAGGATGCATCCTATGGTGGAAGAGTCTAAGTCCTGAGGACACAGCTTCTGGATAAAACAATGTCCCTTTAGAACAGAGATGAGGAGGAATTTGTTTAGCCAGAGAGTGGTGAATCTGTGCAATTTGTTGTCACAGGCAGCTGTGGAAACCACTTCATTAGGTATATTTAAGACAGAGGTTGATAGATTCTTTTTTAGTCAAGGCATGAAGGGATATGGGGAGAAGGCAGGAGATTGGGTCTGAGAGGGAAATGGATCAGCCATGATGAAATGGCAGAGCAGAGTCGATGGGCCAAATGGCCTAATTTTGTGGTCTTATGGTCTAATTAACTAAGGGGTCTGCATTAAGGGTGACAGGTTTCATTCTCAAGCCGTAACATTAAGATTTGCTTTTTGCAGTGATCCAGAGATCCATTTATCATTTCCAATAGCTAACCTGTTCATTATTATCAATAGAGGTGTGAGATGCACGGTAGCGTACTGGTTAGCATAACGCTCTACAACACTAGCAATGAGTGATTGAGGTTCACTTCTTGTTGCTCTCTGTACATGCTCAACATGACCATGTGGGTTTCCTCCAGGTGCTCTGGTTCCCCCCACATTCCAAAGATGTACAGGTCAGGATTAGGGTTTGTAAATTAGTAAGCAAGCATGGTGTGTTGGTGCTGGAAGCATAGTGACACTTGCAGGATGCCCCCAGCACCTCCAAACGATGCATTCCAATGATGGGCTGATGAAGAGAAGAGATAAGATGGGAGCCAGAATAGGGAATGGAAAAAGAGAAAAGGAGAGAGCGGAGAAATTACCAGAAGTTAAAGAAATTGATGTTCATGCTGTCTGATTGCAAGCTACACAGACAGAATATGAAGTGTTGCTTCTCCAGCCCAAGAGTGGTCCCATCATGACAGCCAAGGAACCAATGGACCAACATGTCGGAATGGGTCCTCACCTGCAGATGATCCCTCTCTGGAGCCCCTCCTCCTTCCCTTTCTCCCATTGCCCACTCTCCTCTCCTATAAAATTCCTTCTTCTTCAGCCCTTTACCTTTTCCAACTATCACGTCCCACCTTCTCCCTCACCTGGCTTTATCTGTCACCTACTAGCTTGTCCTCTTTCCCCTCCCCCACCCTTCTTATTCTGGCTTCTTCCCCTTCCTTTCCAGTCCTGATGAAGGATCTCGGCCCAAAATGTTGACTGTTTATTCCCCTCCATAGATGCTGTCTGACCTGCTCAGTTCCACCAGCATTTTTTATCTGTCGTCCTAATTATAGTTACAATTAATCTATTAAAGGAGGAAGATAACATTGGACTCGAACCTTTTTGGTCAAGATCTTGTTGCAATGCAATTAATGATTGGTTACCCTGAAGAGTAGCAAACGATGTTGTTAGATAACAGCACCTGCTCAAGGCACCTAGTGCCCTACTCGTGTTCCTTTTTCACGTACCCTGTTAGCAGGGAGTTACCTCTCCTCACTGTCTGGTATGTCACATACTTCCAGCCTCATTCGTCAGCATGGATCGCAATCAGTTAGGCTGTCTTGCCAGGAAGCTGACAATTAGAATCTGGATCAGAATCAGATTTATCATCATTGACATACATCATGAAATTTGTTGTTTTGCAGCAGCAACATAGTGCAATACATTAAAAAATTATGTTTTATAATATATATATGTAAATCAATTATAAGTTATAGTAAGTATATTAAAATTAAATAAGTTGTGCTAAAAGAGAGCAAGATAGTGTTCATGGACCATTCAGAAGTTAATTTATTTTATTTTTAGTTTGAGATACAGTGTGGAATAGGCCCCCCCAACCCAACGAGCCGCGTTGCCCAGCAACCGCCGATTTAACCCTAGCTTAATCACAGGACAACTTACAATGACCAATTAACCACCTAACTGACGAGTCTTTGGAATGAGGGAGGAGACCAGGCTACCCGGAGGAAACCCACACGCTGTCGGGAAGGATGTACAAACTCATTACAGACAGCATCAGAACTGAACCCCGTGCTGTAGTAGTATCGCGTTGTCCACTCTGCCCCCAGTCTCAGGGTGGGGGGAAAGGCTGTGCCTAAGATGCTGAGTGTGTGTCTCCCTGATGGTAGTAATGAGAACAGGAGTTGTCCTAGGTGTTGTTGGGGGGGGGGGTGGAATTAAAGATGGATGTTGCCTCCTTCAGCCTTTGAAGGTGAAAGGTGACCTTGATGGCGAGAAGTCTAGTGCCCGTGATGGAGCTGTCTGAGTCTACAACCCTCTGCAACTTCTTCAACCCCGTACGGTGGCCCCTCCATACCAGACGGTGATGCAACCATTCGGAATGCTCTCCATAGCACATCTGTAGAGATTTGCTAGAGTCTTTGGTGGCATACCAAATCTCCTCAAACTCCTCGTGAAATACAGTCGCTGGCCTATTTACTCTTCCTTATATACAGTCAGCGGCATTTTGAGTGAAAGGATTTAAGAATCCTCCAAGGAACTTCTCAGAGGTGTTAGTTTATAGTCTGCCATGCCTATATAATTTAGCCCAGCTGGGGTAAACCATTATTAGGTTATGAGGACACGCAGTCCTCTTTTATTGTCATTTAGTAATGCATGTATTAAGAAATGATACAATGTTTTTCCAGAATGATATCACAGAGACACATGACAAAACCAAGACTGAAAAACTGACAAAAACCACATAATTATAACATATAGTTACAACAGTGCAAAGCAATACCATGATTTGATAAGATCAGACCATGGGCACGGTGAAATCACAGAGTCTCTCGAAAGTCCCATCATCTCACGCAGGTGGTAAACCTCCAGCACCGCAAACTTGCCGATGCAGCATCCTGGAAGCATCCGACCACAGTCCAACTCCGAGTCCGTCCGAAGACTCCGAGCCTCCGACCAGCTCTCCGACACCGATGCACCGAGCACCATCTCTGCCAAGGGTTTCAACCCCATCCCCGGCAACAGGGTATACGCAAGGCCGAGGATTTGGGGCCTTCCCTCCAGAGATTCTTGATCGCGCAGTAGCAGTGGCAGCGAAGCAGGCATTTCAGAAGTTTCTCCAGATGTTCCTCCATGCTTCTTCACGTCTGTCTCCATCAAATCAGGATTGTGCACGGCGTCCTACTTCACAGATGCGATATCCATTCGGAATGGCCGCGCGCTCTGCGTCGTGCCGCCATCTTCTCCAATTAATTGCAATTAATCTTTGCTGTCCCTGAGATATTTTGGCTTCATTCTTCCGCTCCACTTTATCAGTGTTGCTCAGTGCGTTACAGTGGTCCAATAGGGTACAATATAGCTCCAAGATAAAAAGCTGGAAATACCCTGAAGATCAGACAGCATCTGAGCAACAGAGTTAATGTTCCGAGTTGAAGTCCTTTCATCAGAACCCATTTTCATCTGATGTATCTCTGACTGGTAAAAAGATTGTTCTGTGTAGTATTTGGTGTGTCTTGTGCCACAGTCAAACAGGCTCGTCCTGCTCCTATATTCTTATGTTGCAATTAGATTAGGGAAAGGTTGAATAGGTTAGGACTTTATTTGGAACATAGGCGAATGAGAGGAAACTTCATAGAGGTATAAAACATTATGAGAGGTTAGAAAGTAAATACATACTTTTTCCATTGAGCTTGGGTGAGACTAGAACTAGAGGTCATGGGTTAAGGGTGAAAGGTGAAACATGAAGGAGAACTTCTTCACTGAGAACGTGGCGTGACTGAGCTACCAGCAGAAGTGGCGGATACAGGTTTGATTTCAACATTGAAGAGAAATTTAGATAAGTTCCTGGATGGGAGGGATTTGGATGGTTATGGTCCAAGTGCAGTTCGATGAAACTCAGCAGAATAACAGTTTGGCATTGATTAGAATGGGCAAAGAGCCTGTTTCTGTGCTGCAACACACATCAAAGTTGCTGGTGAACGCAGCAGGCCAGGCAGCATCTACAGGAAGAGGTACAGTTGACGTTTTGGGCCGAGACCCTTCGTCAGGAATAACTGAAGGAAGAGCTAGTAAGAGATTTGAAAGTGGGAGGGGGAGGGGGAGATCCAAAATGATAGAAGACAGGAGGGGGAGGGATGGGGCCAAGAGCTGGACAAGCGAATTTCCGGCATCTGCAGAATTCCTCGTGTTTATGTTTCTGTGCTGTAGTGTTCTATAATTCTATGTTGTTACAGAGAATGGTGGGGTCTGGAATTCACTTTCTGAAAGGGATGTAAAAAGGGCTCAGTAGTTTTGATATTGGTATATTATTGTCTCATCTAGAATGTAGGAGGATAAGGGGAGATTTGACAGAGGTTTACAAAATTATCAGGGGTGTCGATAGGGCAAATGCAAGCAGGCCTTTTACACTGAGGTCAAGTGAGACTACAACTAGAGGTCATGGGTTAAGGGTGAAAGGTGAAAAGTTTAAGGGGAACATGAGGGCAAATTTCTTCACTCAGATGGTGGTGAGAGTGTGGAACGCGCTGCCAGTGTAAGTGGAGGATGCAGGCTGAAGTTCAACATTGAAGAGAAGTTTGAATAGGTACATGGATGGCTATAGTCCGGGGCAGGCAGAATAATGGTTTGGCACAGACTAGATGGGCTGAAGGGCCTGTTTCTGTGCTGTAGTGTTCTATGACTATAAAACTTAGTTTTGCAAGCCAACCGTACATCAAGGCAGAACAAGGGCGGGTAGAATCAAGTGTTACAGTTATGGTAAAAGTTCAGTACAGCAGACAATAGGGTGCAAGTGCTATGATGAGGTAGGTTGTAAGGTTTCCCTGAGGATCATCATCTTGTCGTGGTGGGGAGCCTTGTGAGCTCCTGAGGTCCCAACAGTGGTGCTGTCTGGCATCTAGCTCCTGGTAGGGTCACCCCATGGCGGAAGGATCAAGGGGAGATTCCAGACAAAGAGCGATCCAACCAAGACCTCAACAGTAGAGCTGGTAGAAGACGGTGACACGTCACAACGGCAGAGAAAGCAGAGGTTGGCTGCAGCAGAGAATGCTCTCCAGTCGTCTTGCATTCCCCACACCACTGGACCCTGACCCCTGACCCCAATCTGTCAAGGACCACATGGTGGTTTCCCGTGCTTCTCCTCTCCATGTTGAACAAAGTAACACACAGGCGTTCTCCATTAAAGGAATAACCCCTTGAGAACATCACACTCAACTCCAGTGATCGCACTGTTATTAGTTTGTAAGATTGAGTCCATCTTTAAGGTACTAGAGGTCCATACAAAAATCATGTAACAGTAGGATAGAAGCTGTTAAAGTTCTCAGGCTTTTCCCTCTTTTCCCTCGTGGCGGGGTGGAGGGGGAATAAAGAAGAATGACGGGGGTGGGAGGGGTCTTTGATTATGTTGGCTGCTTTTCCAAGTCAGTGAGAAGTGTACACAGAGCCCATGGAGAGCTGCTTGGATACGTGAAGAACTTTGACCTGCTCTTGGAAGGTATGATAGGGAGAGGAACCCTTTTACAACTGGCACCGGACACACTTGTCCATCTCATCCTCCTTGGCATGTTTTTTTATGTGTCCCACCCAATCTTCACCCATTTCTCTCAGCCTCACTGACCAGCCAGCTGGACATTGTGTTTGGAAATGTTTTCCAGATACACTCCAGCAAGCTGTGAGCACTGGATCCAAAGGGTGATTTTGATTGACGATGTACTGGAGGCTGTTGGCAGATCAGTGCTCCCTCACCAAAGGATCAGTTTACAAATTAGCTATACGAAGTTAAACTGTAATAAGTGGACAAGAGAGACCATGTAACTAGGCCCACGTAAAAAAGATCTTAAAATTTTAAAACCCAGGTTTGGATATAAATACCTGAAATCTGGGCTGATCTACGCATGCTTTAAAGATTGTAAAGAAATGTTTTAAAACTAGACACACTTAAAAAGGTCTTAACATTTTAAAGCCCAGGCTTTATATAAATACCTTAAATCTAGGCTGATATGTGCATGCTATAAATCTAAGCCATATGATAAAACCATTACAAACAGTGTTTTCTGTATCTTATGAACTCGTGTTGTGTGCTTGCCTGACTGCTGAGGCCTGCGTTCAAGGTACGCAGTTTGAATGTGTACAGTTCATAGAATTTGTTCCACCAGTCTCTTACCCCGTCGGACATCCTTCACTCCCCTCTCTCATACCACACAAAGTTCATCATGATTTTCCCCACCCCACCCTCTCCCTCTCCCTCACGCTCCACACAAATTTAGCATGATTTCTCTCTTTCTCTTATCCCAATCCTCTACCTTTCCTCTCTATCTCTATCTTTCACTTTCTCTTTCCTGTCTTTCCTTCTCTTTCCCCCTCTCTCTCTCCCCCTCTCTCCCTCTCTCAATCCTTCTTTCCATCCCTCTCTCCCTTCCTCTCTCTATCCCTCACTCTATCCATCTCTCCTCTCTCTCCCTCTCTCTGTATACATACATATATATATTATATGTGTGTGTGTGTGTGTGTATGTATGTATCACTCTATCTCTCTCTCTATTTTCCCCAGCCATTCCCCCTTGTCCTTATTCATCTCTCCCCTAATTTTCCCCTCTCTTTTGCTCTCTCTCTCTCTCTGCTCCTCTCCCTCTTTCTGTCTTTCCCTCACCCCCTCTCTCTTCTCTCTACACACACAGTACACCCTGGCCATTTCCTCTCTCTCACCCACGCACCACTCTGCCTGTCTCTGCTTTACCCCATTCCATGTTCTTCATTGACGTCAGTATGGTTCGCTGTGTCTGGATGAAGGGAACTATAGACAGACCGTCAGTACACAGTCACACACAAGCACTCACACAAGGCGTTTGTTTATTTGTGTATTCTGATTGTAAGTGGGATGTGCCAACTTACTGGCACATTTCCTGGCTGCCAGCCACACCTAGTTTTCTGAACAAGAAAATCCAAAATCTGAGTTACCACAAAGTGGGGTTTATTAGCATGGACACCTTTCTGAGATACTGTGTCTTGTAGACATCCTCAAGGTGGACAGAGCTGCACCTGTGATGGAACTAACTAAGTCCGATACTTTCTGCAGCCCCTTGAGAAACACACAGAAAACGCTGGAGGAATTCAGCAGGCCAGGCAGTGTCTATGGAGGGAATGTAAAACTCTTTAGACTCACATATATAGCGAGGATGCCAAAGACTTCTGCACAGTACTGTGCTTGTCAACATGGAGCGGAGAGCGAGTTCGTTAATCTGGCAGGAGCAAAGGATAAAGGGAATGACAAGGGTGAAGCACTGCGGGAGAGGTGTGGGCAGAGGAGTACCAGGGCGGGAGGTGGCATGGGTTGGACACACCCAGTCCTGAGATGCCAGGCAAGGTCATGTGATTCCAAACAATTGATTTATTAATCATTACAGAATGTCTCTCTGCGGCTTCCTGCTCCCTTCCCATTTTCCCAACCATGATTCCACTCTCTCTGCCCCCTTCCCACTCTCAGTCCACAATAGGGACTCATATCTGAATCGGGTTTATCAGCACTCTCAAATGTCATGAATTTTTTTCTGTGGCAGCAGTAGAGTGCAATACGTAAAATTACTACAGTACCATGCAAATGTTTTAGACACCCTAGCTATACACAGTATTGTACAGTTGACGTTTTGGGCCAGGACCTTTCATGAGGACCTCATGGAGTTCTTCCAGCATTTTGTAATTTCCTGTCCATATATGCTGTTTGACCTGCTGAGTTCCTCCTGCACTTTGTGCGTGTTCAACATTTCCAGCATTTGAAGAATCTCTTGTGTATAAACACCTTGAAATTCTTGCAGCAGTAACGTAGTACATTACAAATACAAATTACATAAACTGACATTAACGTAAATTATAAATAAATATACACAATTTAAATAACAAAGTAAACAAAAACGACATAACATTAAGACCACATTCAGGGAAATACAGTCCAACATAGAATTAGGGTTTCTCAGTTCAGGTCAAGAACCCAATGCAGTGGGGAAAAAACTATTGTTCAAAGTACATTTATTATCAAAGTATGTATACTTTATACAACCTTGGGATTCATCTCCTTACATGCAGCCTCAAAATAAAGAAACACAACAGAGCTCATTACAAAAAAGAACATCAAACACCCAATGTGCAAGTAAACAGGCAAATCGTGCAAACAATAGAGGCAAGCAGTTACCATCCAGAACTGAAGTTCAGGAAAGTGAGTCCACAGCCTCGAAGCCAGTCGTCACTGCAGCCGATCCAGGAGGCCATTAGTTACAGGCCACAGCCTTAGTTCAGTGCCGAGATGAGTAAACCTTGCACAGCAGTGAGCTGAACCGGCCCATCCCTCGCCTCTCCCCCAACACCCTGACCTTTTCAATCTGGCCCAGCGCTTAAATCATCCAAACCTGGGGCTGTTCCTCGCTCTGAGGCCCAGGCCCTGCTGCTTCGATACTCTCTCAGGCCCGAACCCCACCACCTCGATTCAGCCTGTACCCAAACCTTTCCAATTCGGCCCAGTACAAAAACAAGCTCGGTCCAAGCATGTACTGGGGGTAGCCTACAAGTGTCACAATGCTTCCAGTACCAACAACTCACTAACCCTTGCTAATCCGTAGAACTTTGGAATGTGGCAGGAAACTGGAGCACCCAGAACACCGAAGGAGACCGTTTCAGCCCATTGCACATGATCGTCCCAGCAGGCTAATCCCATCAATGCCTTTCCTCAGAGTTCAATAAGTAACTCTCTCTTACATTCGCCTCAGAACCCCTTTATTGTGACTCACCCACACTCTAGGGGAAATTTACAGTGGCCTATTCACACCTTTAGGATGTGGGAGGAAACCGGAGCACCCAGAAGAAACCCACAGGTCACAGGGAGACTGTGCAGACTCCACACAGACAGTGCTTGGGGTCAGATCAGGCCAAGGTTGCTGGAACTGTGAAGGAGCAATGCAAACATTCCTCTAATGTTGCTTCATCTCCAGGTTCTCTTTCATCAGAGCAAATATCGCGTTGGTTTTTACGTGCAGCACGGTAATATAGCTGTACAGCGCCAGCGATGTCTGATCGGGGTTCAGTTCCTGCCTCTGCAAGGAGTTTGTACATTGCCCTGTGACCTCATGGGCTCCCTCCGGGTGCTCCAGTTTCCTCCCTCATTCCAAAGCTGTACAGGTTAGGGTTAGTGGGTTGTGGCATACTATGGTGGCACCGGAAGTGCCCCCACCACATCTTCAGGCTGTGTTGCTCAGATACAAATGGCGCAGCTCACTGTAAGTTATTACCAAGGTGGGATATCAGGTGCTCCTCCAACCTGTGTTCGGACTTACCATGGCAGTGGATGCAAGAGTACAAGTTAGTTATTGATTATAAAATATTATGGAAATGATAGATGGTGAGGCCAAGGTTGACATGCCACGATCAATATTTGACTCCAGACCCATCAATGTGGCTGACTCTGAACTGTGCCCCTAATTCAGCACAAAAAAGGGGTAAACAATAAATTCTGGTAATTCTAGTAACAGTGCCATCCTTTAAGTGAGTTTGAAAAGAAGGAAGAATTAGAATCAGAACTGGGTTTATTATCACTGCTTATTGATTTATTATTATTATTTCTTTCTTTTTGCATTTGCGCAGGGTATTGTCTTTTGCAGATTGGTAGAACGTCCAGGTTGGTGCGGTCTTTCATTGATTCTGTTCTGGTTATTTGTTGAGTAGGCCCGCAAGAAAAATGAATCTCAGTCCTGTTTATGGTGGCATATACAGTCCTATGCAAAGGTCTTAGGCGTGCACACACACACACACACGCACACACACACGCACACATGCGCACACACACACACACACACATGCACACATGCGCACACACGCACACACATACGTACACACACACACATACATACACACACACACACACACACACACACACACACACACACATATAAGTAAATCTGATAGGAGCAAAGGAGGTTGGGAATGGCAAGGATGGAGTGCCGTGGAAGGGGTGTGGAACAGGTGGCAGAGAAGGAGTTCCAGAGGTCTGGCATGGCGCAGGTGCAGACACACCCAGCTCTGAGACACCAGGCAAGGTTATTTGATTCCAAGCAATTGGTTTATTGATCATTACAGAATGTCTCTCTGATGTTTCCTGCTCCCTCCCCTCTCCCTTACCCTTTTCCAACTAGATTCCCCTCTCCCTGTCCCCTTCCCACTCTCAGTCCACAATAGAGACCCATATCAGAATCAGGTTTATCATCACTCACATATGTCATGAAATTTGTTTTTTTCTGCACCAATAGTATAGTGCAATACATAAAATTACTATAGTACTGCCTGTGGAAAGGTCTTAGCCACCCTAGATAGATAGATATACACACACACTGTATATATATGTGTGTGTATGTGTGTCTGAGACTTTTGCACAGAAATATATATACTTTGAACTTTGACATACGTCGTGAAATTTGTTGTTTTAGTCATAGTCGTACTTTATTGATCCCGGGGGAAATTGGTTTTCGTTACAGTTGCACCATAAATAATAAACAGTAATAGAACCATAAATAGTTAAATAGTAATATGTAAATTATGAAATTGTAGCGGCAGTCGAGTGCAAGACACGAGAAGCACTGTAAATCACAATAGAAAACAAAATAAATCGTACAAAAGAGGAAGTGATCATAAGTCCACGGACCATTTGAAACTCTGATGGCAAAAACTGTCCCTAAAATGTTGAGTGCAGTTCTTCAGGCTCCTGGAACTCCTCCCTGATGATAGTAATGAGAACCATGCATGCCCTGGATGGTGAAGGTCCCTAATGCCTTCTGAAGGTGTCCTCAGTGTTGGGGAGGGTTGTGCCCATGATGGGTCTGGCTGAATCTACAATCCTGTGATGCCTCCTACGATCCGACGCATTGCAACCTCTGAACCAGCTGGTGATACAGTCAGAATGCTCTCCATTGTACATGTATAGAAATTTGCTACTCTTTGGTGGCATACCAAATCACCTCAAACCTCTAATGGAGAATAGCCCCTGGCATGCCTTCTTCCTGATTGCATCAGTGTGTAATGATGAAGAAATACAAAACGTGTACACTCAGTGACCACTTTATTAGGTACACCTGTACACTTGCTTACTAATGTAAATATCTAATCAGCCAATCATGTGGCAGCAAATCAATGCCTATAAGCATGCAGACATGGTCAAGAGGTTCAGTGGTTGTTCAGACCAAACATCAGAATGGGGAAGAACTGTGATCTAAGTGACTTTGACGATGGAGTGATTGTTTGTGCCAGACGGGGTGGTTTGAGTATCTCAGAAACTGCTGATCTCCTGGGATTTACACACACACAACAGTGTCTTGATTTTCCAGAGAATGACGCAAAGAACATCCAGACATATCTTGTCAGGATGTTTTTTGCACATGTCAAGTCTGAAGTGAAAATGTCTTGTTAATGAGAGAGGTTAGAGGAGAATGGCCAGACTAGATCAAGCTGACAGGAAGGTGACAGTAACTCAAATAACCGTGGGTCACAACAGTGGTGTGCAGAAGAGCGTCTCTGAACGCACAACATGTCAAACCTCGAAGTGGATGGGCTACAGCAGCAGAAGACACAAACATACACTCAGTGACCACTTTATTAGGTACAGGAGGTATCCAATAAAGTGATCACTGAGTGCATGTTCCTTTAATAATTGCAACACAGATTTCCAGTACATATATCATCAAGTATACAAGGAAGCTGTATCTACAGATGGTGGGGAGTGTATCTTTAAATCTTCAAAAAAAGAAGAAATGCATTAGCTGAATGTGTCTGAAAGATCCCATTACTGAACACATTTCATGAGTGTTAATAATCTATAAAACTGCTGGCTCCATAAATTTAACACCTGGCTTCACTTGCTCTTTGAACTCACAGTCATCCATCACGTTTTCTGAGTGTTGGCCGTGCGATCTCAGTGGTCCGTGTATAGAGAGCACTGTGGTGCAGTTGGTAGAGCCGCTACCTCACAGGTCCAGCGACCCGGCTGAAATCCCGACCAGGAGTGCTGTATTTGTGAAGGTTGCTCATTCTCTCTGTGACTGCCTGAATTTTCTTCGGGTTTCCTCTCACAGAGAGTCACACAGCACGGGCCCTTTGCCCAACTAGTCCAGGCTGACAAGATTCCCTTCTCAGCTTGTCCCATTCGCCCACATTTGACCCGTATCTCTCTAAACCAGGGGCTCCTAATCGTTTTTATGCCATGGAACCCCTACAATTAACCGAGAGATCTGTGGGCCCCAGGTTGGAAACCCCTGCTCTAAATGTTTCATCAGACCATCAGACATAAGACTTAGGGGCAGAATTATGTTTTTCACCTCATTGAGTCTGTTTCACCATTCCATCATGGCTTACTTATTACCCCCTCAACTTCGGTCTCCCGCCTTCTCTCCGTAACCTTTGATGCCCTGACTAATCAAGAACCTATCAACCTCCACTTTAAATATACTCAATGACTTGGCCTCCACAACCGTCTGTGACAATGAATTCCACAGATTCACCACCAAAGAAATTCCTCCTCATCTCTGTTCCAAGTGGACATCCCTCTACTCTGAGGCTGTGTCCTGGACTCTCCTACTATAGGAATCATCCTCTCCACATCCACTCTATCAAGGCCTTTCAGGATTCGACAGGTTTCAGTGAGATGATCCCTTGTTCTTCCAAGCTCCTTGGAGTACAGGCCCACAGCCAGCAAACACGCCTCATACATTAACCCTTTCATTCCCAGACTCATTCTCGTGAACCTCCTCTGGACTGTCTCCAATGCCAGCACATCCTTTCTTAGATAAGGGGCCTCTCAATATTCCAACTGCAGTCTGACCAGTACCTCATACTGCATGTGTGCGTGTTAGTGTGCTTCTGGTTGTATGCAAATCCATCTGTTTGTTTGTAAGTGACTGAGTGTATGCATCTTCATGCACGTGTGTGCACATGTATGAGTGTGTGTGTGTGTGTGTGTACATGTATTGGTGTGTGTGTGGACACCCTCGCTCTATTCACCACAACAGCCAAAATCTCCTGGTGGCCACCCATTATCAATTCCACTTCCCATTTCCACACTGACATTCCTTATAAAGCTTCAGCATTAAATCCTTGTTTTATATATATATTCTAGTCTTCTCTAAATGCATGCTAATACTGCACTTCATATGATCAGAGATTAAGGAAGCTAGGGCTTTACTCTTTGGAGAGAAGGAGGATGAGAGGAGTCATGATAGAGGTGTACAAGATAATAAGAGGAATAGATAGAGTGGATAGCCAGCGCCTCTTCCCCAGGGCACCACTGCTCAATACAAGAGGACATGGCTTTAAGGTAAGGGGTGGGAAGTTCAAGGGGGATATTAGAGGAATGTTTTTTTTTACTCAGAGAGTGGTTGGTGCGTGGAATGCACTGCCTGAGTCAGTGGTGGAGGCAAGTACACTAGTGAAGTTTAAGAGACTACTAGACAAGTATATGGAGGAATTTAAGGTGGGGGGTTATGTGGGAGGCAGGGTTTGAGGGTCGGCAAAACATTGTGGGCCCAAGGGCCTGTACTGTGCTGTACTATTCTATGTTCTATGTTCTACTTCCTTTCTTACCGTTAACTCAACCTGCAGGTTAACCTTTGGGGAATCCAGCATAAGGACTCACAAGTCCCTTTGCACCTCTGATTTCTGAATTTTCTTCCTGTTTAGAAAATAGTTTATGCCTTTATACCTTCTACCAAAGTGCATGACCACACATTTCCCTGCACTATATTCCACCTGCCACTCCTTTGCCCATTCTATCAATCTAAGTTCTGCCGCAATTTCCCTGCTTCCTCAATACTGAGGTCCTTTAACATCTGCCGGACGATGCTGAGGATGTTCTACGAGTCTGTGGTGGCCAGTGCTATCATGTTTGCTGTTGTGTGCTGGGGCAGCAGGCTGAGGGTAGCAGACACCAACAGAATCAGCAAACTCACTCGTAAGGCCAGTGATGTTGTGGGGATGGAACTGGACTCTCTGACGGTGGTGTCTGAAAAGAGGATGCTGTCTAAGTTGCATGCCATCTTGGTCAATGTCTCCCATCCACTACATAATGTACTGGGTGGGCACAGGAGTACATTCAGCCAGAGACTCATTCCACCGAGATGCAGCACAGAGCGTCATAGGAAGTCATTCCTGCCTGTGGCCGTCAAACTTTACAACTCCTCCCTTGGAGGGTCAGACACCCTGAGCCAATAGGCTGGTCCTGGACTTATTTCATAATTTCCTGGCATAATTTACATATTACTATTTAACTATTTATGGTTCTATTACTATTTATTATTTATGGTGCAACTGTAATGAAAACCAATTTCCCCCGGGGTCAATAAAGTATGACTATGACTATGACTATACTCTCTGCCATCCACCTATCTTTGTATCATCTGCAAACTTGGACACGTAGGCATCAATTTGTCATCAAAGTCTTTGACATATAATATGAAAAGATGTCCCAACACTGACCCCTGATAAATTAATTCTCATTCCACCCTGCTTTGGCCTTCCATTGAGTCCCTTGACACAACATTCAAGCTAAATTTATTATCAAATCATGTACTGTATATGTCACCATAGACTAGCTTGAGATTCATTTACTTGTGGGCATTCACAGTAGGACAGAGAAGTACAGTAGAATCAATGAAAAACTGCATACAGAGACTGACAAACAATCTTTGTGCAAAATAAGAAACCTGTGTATTAATAAATAAATACCGAGACCATGAGTTGTAAAGCCCTTGAAAGTGAGTCCATAGGTTGTGGAATCGGTTCAGAGTTGTGTTGAGTGAAGTTATCCACACTGGTTCAGCAGCCTGATGCTCGTAGGGTAATGACTGTTCCTGTCAGAGTTGGGAAGATTTAGATCAATTAACTGATTCCTAATCATCATGCTCAAATTGGCTCCGTTGATCAATGTAGCTCTGTGTGTGTGAATGTATGTGGATAATTGGAGTTGTTTTAGTGTAATCACATGGACAAGATACATTGACATTTTACACACACACACAAGATACTGTGGAAAGCTTGTCTGGCATACAATGAGATCATTACATAATAGTGTAACAGTTAGAGAGAAAGTACAGAACAGGTAAACGATAAGGTGCAAGATCATCATGAGGTAGATTGTGAGGTCAAAAGTCCAACTTGTTGTTATTTTAATAGCCTAGTAACAGTCCTTGAGCCTGGTGGAACGTGCTTTCAGACTTCTGCATCTTCTGCCGGACGGGAGAGGAGAGAAGAGAACACAACACTGTCTCCTCCTGGATCACGGTTGCTTTCGGAGGTGGCTGCATTACTCTCACTCACCAATGGACAGTGGTGAAAATCTACTGGGATTTCAATGCTTATAAGCGAGGCAGTGAACAAAAGCATAATTGACCAAATATGCCAGAGCAAGATCCCACAAGACCAGTCACTTCCGTGCAACACAGGCTAAATGCTAGAGGAACTCAGCAGGCCAGAGGCCATCTATGGAAATGAATAACTGACCAGATTGCTCCGTTGTCCATTTATTTATTTGTTTATTTACTTACTGAAATAATTACCTTTTCGGCCTTTCGAGCCGCACCGCCCAGTGATCCCCTGATTTAGTCTGAGCCTAATCACAGGGCAATTTACAAAGATCAATTAACCTACTAACTGGTACGTCTTTGAAATTGGAAACCGGAGCACCCGGAGGAAACCCACGTGGTCACAGGAGGAAAGTACAAACTCCTTACAGGCAGCGACGGGAATTGAACCCAGGACACCTGTACTGTAAAGCGTTGTGCTAACCACTATGCTACCGTGCTGCTTCTCAGGACAATGAAATGAGACTGTTAGCTTCTAGACTGTAAGAAAATTAGCCTGCATATAAAGGAACACAAAGCCATGAAGGCTATGGACCTAATGCCTATAAATGGGATAGTGTCAATAAATACTGCGATTAACATGTACATGATGGGCCGAAAGGCTTGTTTCTCTGTGGTACAGCTCTATGGCTGTACTACGTAGTGCATTCCAACACTCTGCACCCACTGAGAAAAATGTCGTAAATACCATCTCCAAGCTGAGCCCTGCAAGATCCCGTAAGGGATGGGAGCATCTGTTATTAATACTGGTTCAGTGACAGGTATTGGGCAGAGCCTCGACACTGCGCAGGAAGTTAATACTTTTCCCTCCAAGAAATCCTGATGCTGTACCTAAGAGGAGGAAATGCTGACAGTGTCACCCTGCCTCGGTACTCAACTGTGATAGTAGAGTCGGGAGAGCTGCCGAGATAGCCTTGTCCAGACTGGGCTCTGACCTAACATTCCCTGGCCGGGAATCAGTACCCAGAGATAGGCAACAGCGTGCACCCAGTAACAGGGGATGAATGAAGTCTAGAACGTTCTGCCTGAGGAGGTGGTGGAGGCAGATACTCCTTCAGCATTGAAGAAGTGTCAAGGCAAGTACCTGAATCTCCAAGGCGTGGAAGATAAAGGGGGATAGTGTACAGTAGATGGGCCAAATGACCTGTCCCTGTGCTGTGCAGTTCTATGACTCCATGCACAATGGAGCCTCGCTGATGGTTGGAGCCTAGTGCCCATTACACTGGCCTCTAATCATGGACTGAATGGACCAGCTAGGTGGTTCTTGTCTTCACAAATGTGTTTTTCCAAGTAACAACAGTGTCCCCCAAGCCTGGAGTCTGAGCTGTCCGCAGTAGAGTTGACATATGGTAGAGACCATTTGAACTGATTGCTTCATAGCCTGGTGTGAAGGCTCCAATGCACAGGATCACAAGAAGCCGCAGAGGACGCCTCCATCCTGGGCACAACTCTCCCCCCATTCAAGGACATCTCCAATTGGTAGTGCCTCAAGATGGCGGCATCCATAATTAAATTGCACTGCAACAGGACATGCCCTCTTCTTTGGGGAGGAGATACAGGAATCTGCATTTAATGATTCAGAAATTGTTCCTTCTCTGATTGGTCCATGAACCCATGAACACTTTCCTGCCAGTCCTGATATAAGGTCTCGGCCCAAAATGTCAACTGTTTACTCTTTTCCATAGATGCTGCCTAGCCTGCTGAGTTCTTCCAGGATTTTGTGTGTGTTGTTCGTATTTCCAGCATCTGCAGGATTTTCTCGCGTTTGTGAACCCACGAGCAGTTTTTTTTTGCACTATTTCGGATTCAGATGCATTTATTTATCACATGTAGATCAAAGCATACAGTTGAATGTGTTTGTGTTAATAACCAACACACCAAGGCTGTGCTGGGGGCAGCCCGCAGTGTTGCAGCACATTGTGGCACCAACATAGCGTGGCCACCGTGTTTGGCAGAACAACACCCAACACAACAAGCAACAAAACAAGTTGATCTCCGATTCAGGCAATTTACTTGCAAGCGTTTTGTCACCATACAAGGAGAGGTCGTCAGTGCGCTGTTGATTGTGGTGTGTCCTCTGAGTGCTTGGCCTTTGTAAATTTACCAATCAGCTAATTAGTGGCCATTATGGAATCCCAGTTGTGAACTAGGGAGGAAATCTCACTGCTGTTTGGTTGTGTGGTGAACTTCGTGAATTGTGGTCCCATTCCATTTTCTCTCTTTCTCTCTCTCACACTCTTTCTCTCTCTCTCACTCTTTCTCTCTCACTCTCTCTCTCACTCTTTCTCTCTCACTCTCTCTCTCTGTCACACACACACTCACTCTCATTCACACACTCTCACTCACATCTCTCACTCACACTCACACTCACACTCTCTCTCACTCACCCTCTCACACAGTCGTCCACACCAGGACAGACTGTCTTTTGCCTCCAGTGGACTCAAACTTTTGACTTCCCCAGCAGATTCACGGAGTCGGGGCTCACCCACTAGGCCTCAAATTCAGGACCTCCGATCAAAATTCGGGCTCCGATCTTTGGTGTCAACCTCAGGACTCATATAGTTATTTTATGTCCTTGCAAAACTGTACTGCTGCAAAAAACAACCCAGCAAATTTTACATCATTTAAACCAGTGATAATAGATCCAATTCTGAATCTGTTTGTGACCACTTGTGTCGTTCTTCAAGCAATCTGGGTGAAATATTGCTAAAATGGTTTAGCCATGATTTATTGGCAATACACAAGGCTGATGCTGCATCCAAGAATAGTTCTACATGTAAACCTTCTGAGCTGCCAAATTCTTGCCGGACTGTTTAACACGGTCGGTTGCTAAAACAAGTCTAACATGCTGCGCGTTTCTCTGCAGGACTTTAAGCACTGGGACAGTTTGCTCCCAACGTGAATGTTTCAGGTTTTTTTCCCCCAAGTCTCAGCATGTTACTTAATTTTCTTTGCTGCAGTGCTCGGTTCTTTAATAATTGTGGGTTTATCTGGAAAGGTTCAAGAGCTCTTTATGGCTTGATAATTAACGTTCTTCTTGGTCGTCCTAACTCTTGGCAAGATGCATGGATACCTTCCACGCACACCACACACCACCTACCTCGAGTTCCATTAATTATCAGGAATAATAACTGTCAATGATGGTCAGGGTTCAGTGGCTCTGACAGGTGTGTTACTGTGGATGCCTGCAAGAAAATTAATCTCAGGGTTCTATATGTGACATGTCTGTACTTTAATAATAAAGTTACTTTGAACTTTGCACCTTGTGATATGGTTAATCCCTCCTTGTCACGTTCAACACTGGGCTTTCGAACTCCAAAGAAAACCTCCTCTGCTGCTCCACACACACACTGACTTCTTATTTATTATTTAGAGATACAGCAGAGAACAAGCCCTTCGGCCCTTCGAGCCGGGCCACCAGCAAACCCCTATTTAACCCTAACCTTATCACGGGACAATTTACAATGATCAATTAACCTACTAACCAGTACGTCAACGGACAGTGAGAGGAAACTGAAGCACCTGGGGGAAACCCACACATTCCATGGGGAGGACGCACGAACTTCTTACCTTGGATGCTGGGATTGCTCTCTGAACTCTGACGTACCAGCTGTAATAGCGTTAACGCTCACCACTGAACCGCTAAACATGGCACCCATAGTAAGACTGAAAAGATTTATACATCTTTTTAGCCTTGTAAGTTTTCACACAGAGAGTGGTGGGTGCGTGGAAGGCACTGCCAGTGAAGGTGGTAGAGGTGGATACAGTAAGGGTCTTTTAAGAGACTCTTAGATAGGTACATGGAGCTTAGAAAAATAGGGGCCTATGCAGTAGGGAAATCCTAGGCAGTTTCTAGAGTAGGTTATATGGGCAGCGCAACTTTATGGGCCGAAGGGCCTGTAATGTGCTGTAAATGTCTATGTTCTTTGTTCTGTTAAAATATGTTTTTGGTGGAGGTAGATAAATATTGGAATGAGGGCTCTGAGGAACCAGCACAGGCGCTACAGTCGCATAACAGCACGACACTATTACAGCCTGAGACATTGGAGTTTGGAGTTCAGTTCTGGCGTCCTCTCTAAGAAACTTCCCGTGAGTGCATGTGTTTCCTCCGGGTGATCCAGTTTCCTCCCAAAGTCCAAAGGCGTACCGGTTGGCAGATTAATTGGTCATTATAAATTGCCTGTGATTAGGCTAGTGTTAAGTAGCAGGGTCGCTGGGTGATGCAGCTCGTTGGACCAGGGAGGCCTGTTCCACGCTGTATCGCTAAATAAAATCAATCAAATTGAAGGGGAGTCAAGGCCAGATAGATCAGCTGTATCATATTGAATGGTGTGGCAGGCTTGAGGGGCCGAATGGCCTACTCATAGAACAGAGAATAGTACAGCCCACAAACAGCCCCTTGAGCCCACAGTGTTGTGCCAAGCCAATTAAATTAGTAGTCAAATATCCAATAAACTTATCCCTTCTGCCTACATAATATCCATATCCTTCCATTTCCCTCACATTCATGTGTTGATCTAAACATCTCTAAAAAGTCTCTTATGCATCTGTCTCTACCATCACCCCATGCACCTGCTTAGTCTCCCAATTGGAGTCATGTGAAGGCATGGGAGCAGGTGGTGGATGGTCATATGAGCAGCTGGTGCATATCACAAGACCTGGTTATGTGACCACTGACGCCAGGCAGACAATCTCTGAACAGTTTTGATAATGGCTGGGGTCACCTGTCTTGTAAAGACAATGCCCAGAAGAAGGCAATGGCAAACCACTCCTGTAGAAACATTTGCCGAAAGCAACCATGGTCATGGGACCATTATCACCCACGTCATATGACACGGCACATGATGATGGTGATAATAATGACCCTTAAGGAGGTAATGTTGAGCTGTATTCTGGGCCATCGGTAGCATATTGGACCATTGGAAAATAGTCACATTGATGGGTCTGGGCTCGTAATCGAGGCAAAACTAGGTTGGTATTAGAGGGAGCAAAAAGAAAACAGAATGCAGAATACATTTAAGTACATGAGAGGGCTGTTCAAGAGTCTGTTAACAGCAGGGTAGAAGCTGTCCTTAAGCCTGGTGGAACATGCTTTCAGGGTTTTGTATCTTTTGCTCGAAGGGAGGAGTGAAAAGGGAGAATGATTGGGGTGGGAAGGGACTTTGGGTATGTTGGCTGCTTTCCTGAAGCAGCTGGAAGTGTGGATGGGGTCAGTGGAGGCCAGTCCAGTGTGAAGCAGCAGGAAGTGTGGATGGGGTCAGTGGAGGCCAGTCCAGTGTGAAGCAGCAGGAAGTGTGGATGGGGTCAGTGGAGGGGAGGCTGGTCTGGAGCAGCAGGAAGTGTGGATGGGGTCAGCAGAGGGGAGGCCGGTCCAGACTGAAGCAGCAGGAAGTGTGGATGGAGTCAGTGGAGGCCAGTCTGGTCTGAAGCAACAGAAAGTGTGGATGGGGGGCCGTTCTGGAGCAGCAGGAAGTGTGGATGGGGTCAGCGGAGGGAAGGCTGGTCTGGAGCATCAGGAAGTGTGGATTGGGGGCCGGTCTGAAGCAACAGGAAGCGTGGATGGGAGGCCGGTCTGAAGCAACAGGAAGTGTGGATGGGAGGCCGGTCTGGAGCAGCAGGAAGTGTGGATTGGGGGCTGGTCTGAAGCAACAGGAAGTGTGGATGGGGGGCCGTTCTGGAGCAGCAGGAAGTGTGGATGGGGGGCCGGTCTGGAGCAGCAGGAAGTGTGGATGGGGTCAGCGGAGGGAAGGCTGGTCTGGAGCATCAGGAAGTGTGGATGAGGTCAGTGGAGGCCGGTCCAGACTGAAGCAGCAGGAAGTGTGGATGGGGTCAGTGGAGGCCTGTCCGGTCTGAAGCAACAGGAAGTGTGGATGGGGAGCCGGTCTGGAGCAGCAGGAAGTGTGGATGGGGAGCCGGTCTGGAGCAGCAGGAAGTGTGGTTGGGGGCCGGTCTGAAGCAACAGGAAGTGTGGATGGGAGGCCGGTCTGGAGCAGCAGGAAGTATGGATGGGGGGCCGGTCTGGAGCAGCAGGAAGTGTGGACGGGGTCAGCGGAGGGAAGGCTGGTCTGGAGCAGCAGGAAGTGTAGACGGGGTCAGTGGAGGCCAGTCTGGTCTGGAGCATCAGGAAGTGTGGATAGGGGGCCGGTCTGGAGCAGCAGGAAGTGTGGATGGGGTCAGCAGAGGGGAGGCCGGTCCGGAGCAGCAGGAAGTGTGGATGGGGTCAGTGGAGGGGAGGCTGGTCTGGAGCAGCAGGAAGTGTGGATGGGGTCAGTGGAGGGGAGGCTGGTCTGGAGCAGCAGGAAGTGTGGATGGGGTCAGCAGAGGGGAGGCCGGTCCGGAGCAGCAGGAAGTGTGGATGGGGTCAGTGGAGGGGAGGCTGGTCTGGAGCAGCAGGAAGTGTGGATGGGGTCAGCGGAGGGGAGGCTGGTCCAGACTGAAGCAGCAGGAAGTGTGGATGGGGTCAGTGGAGGGGAGGACGGTCTGCTTGGTGGACTGGGCTGTGCTCACAACTCTCTGTTTCCCTGTGACTGGTTGGGTGTTCCCTGGTTGTTGCAGTTTCTTCCCACATCCCAAAGACATGCCGGCTGGTAGGGTCATTGGCCATAGTCCTCCAGTGTAAGTGAATAGTGGATGTTTTGTTCATTTTTTACTTAGAGATACAGCATAGTAACAGGCCCTTCTGGCCCAGTGAGCCTGTGCTGCCCAATCACACCCATGTTGACAATTAACCTGCTAACCCGAGCATCTTGGGGATGTGAGGGGAAACCGGAATATCTGGAGGAAGCCTACGCAGTTACGGAGAGAACGTACAAGCTCCTTACAGACAGCGATGAGATTTGTTTTGCAGCAGCAGTACAAAAAAAAACTGTAAATTACAAAAATAAATTGTGCAAACAAAAAGGAATGAGGTAGTGTTGTTGGATTCATTGACCATTCAGAAATCTGATGGTGGAAGGGAAAAAGCTGTTCCTGAATCGTTTATTGTGAATCTTCATGTTCCTGTGCCTCTCTCTGACGGTAGTAATGAGACAAGGGCATATCCTGGTGGTGAGGGCCTTTAGTAATGGAAGCCGTCTTCGAGAGGGAACAGCTCCTAAAGATGCCCTCAATGGTGGGGAATTAAAGAAATGGGGTCAATGTAGATTGAGTGTTAATAAGTTGGTGAAGTTTTGCAAATATCAATGGGTCCAAGTGCCTGCTTTCGTATCACTCTGTGACTCAGAAAAATACAAACAATGATGATAAATTCTCACTCCTTCTGCTGGGACAGGCAAAAAATAAAAAAAAGTCCCCTTTGCCCTCCCAGGCACAGGCCGACTATAAAATATTTCACACACAAGATTAATACAGATTACTAATGGCTGAGAAATGTGCGGGAGAGTTTTCCACTTGCAATTTCGGTCAAAAATTCAACTCAAACACGCAAAGACGGCGAAACACGCTGACAAGCTCTTTCTGAAATGTTCTTGAAGGAGTTTGTGAACTTGGGTTTTGTTTTCTCTGAGTGAACCGCATTCCCACAGTCTCACGAAAGCCGATAGGACAGCAGAACACTCAGACGCTGAGCAAGAAGATGGTAAAAGCACTACGCTGTGTTGCCCCTAAAGTCCATCACTTACATCATACCCTGACTCCATCGAACCGTTTGGTTCCAGATCCTTTAATCGTGATATGGATGTAAAGCATATCAGCCTCAGAAGACATTGTAAGGAGGGGGTATCCAGTCTCCTCTGGGCCTGATGACATCAATCTCCCCCAAAATATGAAAAAACAGAAATTTGAGCTAAAAAATGATGAAAACACTCAGCAAGCTAATCAGTGTAGAGACAGTACAGAATGAACAGTTCAGGCTTGCAGACCTTTTATCGGGACTGGGGGTTTTTGAGATGTTGCTGTGTTGTATAAACCATGTGTCTCAGCAGAGAAGACCACACACACACACACACATTTGCACACACAGGTACATGCACATATAACACACTCTGTCTCTCATAAACTCAAGAGATTCTGTAGATACTGAAAATCTAGAGCAACACACACAAAATGCTGGAGGAACTCAGCAGGTCAGGCAGCATCTGTGGAGGGGAATGAACAGTCCACGTTTCGAGCCGAGACCCTTCATCAGGATTAGAAAGATAGGGGGCAGAAGCCAGAATAAGAAGGTGGGGGGGTGTGGGGAGAAGCTGGCAGGTGATAGGTGAGACCTGTTGAGTGGGAGGTGGAGGAGGGGTAATGAAGTAAGAAGCTGGGAAGTGATCAGTGGAAGAGGTGAAGGGCTGAAGAAGAAGGAATCTGATAGGAGAGGAATGTGGGAGAAGGGGAAGGGGGAGGGGCCCCAGAGGGAGGTGATGACACACACACACACACTCATTCACAAAGCACAAACATGCACGCAACAAGACCACCAGTTCAAGTGTAGCTGTTTGCTGCATCTGTGCTTAATGTAAAGATTTATAACCGCCTGAGGAAGATTTCACAGACACTGTTTAAAAAGCCAGAATGATATCTGTTTCTGTAGACTGCAGCCTCAGGCACTCGTCATTATGATTCATTCTTTACTGAGACCATCACAATTTGTAGAAGCTTTACCACTACACACTGACAGAAGACTCTAGTGTTTCTCAGCCTGCCTCCTGGGTCAGCAGACAGGCAGTATACATGGAAAATAGAGTGCCCTATATTACTGAGGCACATCCCAACCCTAAACACACCTAGAAAGGATGCGCTTATTGTTCTACTGTCCAAAATGCAGCGCAGTTTATGTTTTTGCTTTTTTAAAACAAAAACTTCACGCCATCTTAAATGCTTCTTCTGATCTGATCAACCATTCCAGTTGCTCCCCCTCCCCAACCCTCCTCTATTAGCTCAGTCACTGCACTGCACTGTAATAATAATGTAGGTCGCATCCGGAGTTTTTCCGGGTAGCGGACGACTTCCTCCCACGCCGTTCACTTGTAGCTGGAATTCGCGTACGAGGCAAGTTACAGCAGCGGTTTGCCATTGCGTTCTGCTGCGTGAGTTTTTTTTTCAAAGAGATCGCCAGCTCGTAACCCCGCACAGATGGAAAACGTGCCGGGGGGAGCCGACTGGGTTTGAACTTCGGAACCGCCACCCCGCAGTCCAGTGCTGATGCCACTACGCCATCTGCCGGCTGCACAGCACTGTAAACACTTTAAAACACTGTTTATAATGCTGTTTACATTGTAAATACATGCTGGCATTTATGCACATATTATTCCAATCTGTACTTTAACCTCCAAATTAATTTTCCACTCAGTACCGCCTGTACTTAAGAAAGTGCCCACAGAGAGTATGCTCATGAGCTTCCTCTCTGTAGCCCAGCCACTTCAAGGTTCAACGTCTTGTGTGTTCAGAGATGCTCTTCTGCACACCACTGTTGTAAAGTGTGGTTACTTGAGTCACCGTTGCCTTCCTGGCAGTTTGAACCAGTCTGGCTATTCTCCTCTGACCTCGCTCGTTAACAAGGCATTTTTGCCCACAGAACTGTCACTCACTAGATGTGTCTTTGCTTCTCTGTAAACTCTAGAGACTGTTGTGTGTGAAAACCCCAGGAGATCAGCAGTTTCTGAGATACTCAAACCACCCCATCTGGCACCAACAATCTTTTCATGGCCAAAGTCACTTAGATCACATTTCTTCCCCATTCTGATGTTTGGTCTGAACAACAACTGAACCTCTTGACCATGTCTGCATGCTTTTATGTATTGAGTTGCTGCCACCTGATTGGCTGAATAGAGCTTTGTATTCAAGCAAATACGGGTTTTTTTTTGTACGGGTGAACCTAATTCAGTGGTCACTGATTGTATATACGTAATTCTTCATTTTTATAATTGTTGAATGCTGTTGCTTTTATGTTGCATGCTGTACCAATACACCACAGCAAATTCCTCGTAAATGTAAATATATATAGTGCATAAATGTGATCCTTGACACAGCAAGCTTCTACTGACCAGGGCTGTGCCACTGATCAAAGAATAAGTGTTGTTCAGTACATTACAAAAACCTTATCTCATTGAAACATACCCAATATGGAAAGCTGCGTAAGAGTGGTGTGGAGAGGACGTTCCCTATAGTGGGGGAGTCAAGGACCAGAGGACAAAGCCTTAGAGTAGAAGAATGTCCATTTGGAACAGAGATGAGGAGGGATTTGTCCAGCCAGAGTTTGTTGAATCTGTGGTATTCATTGCCACAGACAGCTGTGGAGGCAAAGCTGTTTGGTATATTTAAAGCCTAGTTTGATAGGTTCTTAATTAGTAAGAGTGTCAGAGCTTACGGGGAGAAGGTAGGAGTCATTTGAAAGACATACAGGTTAGGGCTAGTGAGTTGAAAGCAGACTACGTTAGCACTAGATGCGTGGCGACACTTGTAGGCTGCCCCCAGCACATCCTCGGACTGTGTTGGTCGTTCATGCAAATGACACATCTCACTATATGTTTTTCAATGTTTCGATGTACATGTGACAAATAAAACTGATCTTGTAAAAATATATATTCTGCTAATCTGTGTATGTTTGTGTGAGTCTGTATCTGTGTGTGTGTGTGTATATATATATTTGTGACTTTTATGTTTGCAAGCACGTGCATGTGTGTGTATGTGTCTGCATGACTATATTTGAGCACATGTACATATGTGTGAATATGTGCATATTAATATACACATGTAGGCACATGTGTGAGTGTGTTCAGAATCAGAATCAGGTTTATTATCACTGACATAGGTTGTATCATTTTTTGTTTTGTGGCCGCAGTACAGAACAAGATTTTAAACATTACCATAAACTGTAACAAATTAAATAATCCAAAATGGATGTATATTTAACTGCATCAGTGAACGTGAGTGTGTGTCAGTATTATGTGTGTGTCTGCATGAGTATGCGTGTCAGAGTGTAATTGTGTGTGTGTAATTGTGTGTGTGTGTGTGTGTATTTGTCTGTGTGTGTGTGTGTGTATTTGTGTGTGTGTGTGTGTGTATTTGTCTGTGTGTGTGTGTGTGTGTGTGTGTGTATTTGTGTGTGTGTGTGTGTGTGTGTGTATTTGTCTGTGTGT
Source organism: Mobula hypostoma (assembly GCF_963921235.1). Taxonomy (NCBI): domain Eukaryota; kingdom Metazoa; phylum Chordata; class Chondrichthyes; order Myliobatiformes; family Myliobatidae; genus Mobula; species Mobula hypostoma. The sequence continues at coordinate 186,630,252 of NC_086101.1, read as the reverse complement.
GTGTGTGTGTGTGTGTGTGTGTGTGTGTGTGTGTGTGCATGTGTATTTGTCTGTGTGTGGCATCAGACAGATGTAATTACTATCGCCTGGAATTCCTTTCACCATTTCTTGACTCTAATTCCCAGTGGGATGTGAGGCCTCTTATTTCTCCTGCTGCCTTTACATCCAAGAGAAATCCTCCTGGAATATAACTTGCTCAGGATGCAGCATAGACGTAATTCAGGACAAGACGTGGTGAGAGTGGTATGCACCATAGGAAGAAATTATTTTTTTCCTCCCTCTGGTTGCTTTGCTTCTGATGGGACTGTAGACTAATCGAGAGGGACGGATTGTGTATTTACACCCCAACTTCAGTCGCCTTCTGTCCTGCAGCTGCCAAGAGGGTGAAAGGCCCGCAGTTGGACAATCTGCCCTTTTTGTGGTTGTTTCTATAACATCATCGAAGAAGATGGAGATGCATGGCCGCCAACCCCGGATTCGGGACGGCACCCACTGACTGACTGACTATAACAAAGAGCACATTTAATGCTGAGCAGAAAATGGGGGAAACACTCAGCAGATCAGGCCACGTCTGTGGGAAGGGAAATCAATTACCCATCAACCAACAGCACGGATAAGTTCACTCACCTCGACACCGAACTTATTCCACAACCTATAGGTTCACTTGCAAAGACCCTACAACTCACATTCTCAGTGTTATTTACTGATTAACATTATTACTTCTCTTTTTAAATTATTTTTTATTATTTAGAGATACAGCATGGTAACAGGCCCTTCTGGCCCAACGAGCCTGCACTATCCAATTACTCCCATGTGACCAATTAACCTACTAACCCGCCAGTCTGTGGAATGTGGGAGGAAACCAGAACACCCAGAGGAAACCCACATGGTCAAGGGGCAAACATACAAACTCCTTCTAGACAGCATCAGGCATTGAACCTGGGCCGCTTCGCTGTAAGGTGTTATGCTAACGTGCTGCCATTTTTGTATCCGCACAGATCATCTTTTTTTGCATGTTGGTTGTTTGTCAATCTTTCTGTGTAGATTTTCAATGATTCTACTGTTCCACTGTGAACGCCTGCAAGGAAACGAACCCCTGGGACGTACCTGGTGACGTATGGCTACTTTGATAATAAATTTACTTTGAACTTTGAACCAGGTCAACGTTTCAGGCTGAACTGGGAAGGAAACAAAAGGAGGTCATTAAGCTGTAGGGGGAAGGGAAAGGGAAGGGGGTGTCTTCGATAACGTAACCCCAGGGTGACCATGGAGATCATCTGTAAACAAGGTAATCTGGTGAGTTAGTGAATGAGTTCAGCTGGAGAGTGCAAACACAGATAAGCACATGTAGGGGTAGTGGGTCGGGGCCAGGGGCTGGAAGTTGTAGGCCCAGTATCTGAGAGTCTGGAGCCAAGGACTGGAAGCCCAGAGGCAGCCTATCCTGTGGCTGCAGGCCTGTCTGTGTGTGTGCAGAGCTGAGCGAGTGAGAAGAGGGCCTGTTTTTCTCCTGGTACCTGCCACTCTGTGTGTAAAATACCTGTCATCTCCCCATACACTCTCCTCCAAGCACCTTAAAGTTATGCCCCCTTGTTTTAGTGATTTCCGCACTAGGAAAAATATATCTGAAAAGTAAATCTGAATCTGAATATGAAGAGGCTGTTAGATTGACACATGATTATGCAGAGAATGGAGGGATCGGGACCATGGACAGGAGAAATGATTAAGTTTAATTTGGCATTCTGTTCAGCGCTGGTATCGTGGGCCGAAGGGCCTGTTTCTGTATTGTACCATTCTACGTTAACATCTCACCCCTCTTCCTTCTCCCTCAGTTTTTACAGCTTTAGCACGTATAGGCTGCCAATTATTGCATCTGAAATGCAGTCCGGGAACTCTCCTGAATTTCCTGCCACCTGTATTTCTGACCATTCTTCGCTCTCGCCTTTTAATTGGCTCCCCTTACATAGAAGCGTCATGGCACCCCTTACATAGAAGTGTCATTTTTCTGCTGGGAGCATCAAGGTAGCCTAGGGGTTAACGTGACGTTATCACAGTGCCAGCAACCCAAGTTCAGTACCGCCGCTGTCTGTAAGGTGTTTCTACGTTCCTTCTCCCCGTGACCGTGTGGCCTGGTTTCCTTCCATATTCCGAAGGCGTACGAGTTAGTAGGTTGGTCAGTCATTGTAAATTGTCCTGAGGTTAGGCGAGGATTAAATCGAGAGATTGCTGGGCCTTATCTCAGCCAATCAATCAATAAATAGAAAATAAATTAAACAACAAACAAAAGCATTTCAAGTGAATGGTGCAGTACTGTTTCCATAACAATTGCACTGTCAACACCTTTCGTGATGTGTAAAGGCTGATTTATACTTGTGCGTCAAATGTACGCTGTAGGTACGGCGTAGCAGCGTACCCTACGCTGTACTCTATGTCAACCCTACGCCATAGTCTAACGCACATCTCTCCCAAAATGTAACTACGCATCGCAGACCACAACAACTGTGATTGGTCCGCTTGGTAGCATCGCATTTCCTCCTACGCTGCAATAGCTTCCCATTGGGCGACTGACTGGCAGGGAAGGAACTCTGGCTGCAATGCTTCCCATAAAGCTTTACAGACCTCCGAAATTATGAAGGACTCTGTGCTTGACGCCAGATTGTAGCTAGCTGTTACAGCCTGTTGACTTCCACCTGAAGCTAAAATTCAAATGGTGATTGCCAGTCTCAGTCTCATTGCCAGTCTTGTGCGTACACTGATGCGAAATAAGTGGTTGGAGATGATGAATCAAATCGTCAAAACTACCTGCCAACATCCGAAAATATTTGAAATGCATTTCCTTGTCCATGTCTCTCAGTGGCCGGACAAGCACAGAAAATTCACCCTCCTTCAGTTTCAGCCGCCATTGTTTGAAGTTCGAGTTGCTTCGTGTTGAGTTTCAACACGAAGAAACTCAACACAGTGGCATTGAAAGCCCACCACCAACTAGCGTTTTGGCGGTGAATTGCAGAGCGACGCAGACACACCAACGCGCAAGTATAAATGCTCACAACATGTAGCCCACTTGCGTAGGCTACGACGAGAGCTAGTACGCACAAGTATAAATCAGCCTTAGAACTCTGATCAGATCACCTCCTGATGCAGTGCTCTCCAGGGAAGGCAGTTTAATCTTTCCTGATTGCTGTAACCTCCTGGTTTTGACTTAATAGTTGTAAATATATCTAGCATTCACTCTGACTGTTTATTTCTACTCTTGTGTAACTCTGTCCAGTTTCCCTCTCTAAATCTACTTCCACCGGCTACTTCTGGTGCTCCCCTTCCCAGACGGGAGAGATTTCCATAATGGCCTTGGGATCCTTCCCGTGAAACCTCACAGAGCAAATATCATTACCAAACGGAACCGCACCAAGCACATGAAATGCTTTCGTTTGCTAGTTTAATGTAGTCATTAACTCATTTACTCTATATATTAAACAGCAGCCAATTGGCATTAAAGGCAATTTGCCTCCCAATGCAATGTCCTTACATAAATGGGGAGTGTTTGTATGTGAGAGAGTGAGAGAGGAACAGCAAATATGTAAGAAATTGAGTATTTGTGTGTAAACAAGAGAAACTGTACTGTATGTGCCTGTAGATATGTGAGAAATTATCTGTCATTGTGTTTGTGAGAGAGAATTTCTGTGTCTTCTCATTGTTACCATCAGGGAGAAGACACAGGAGCCTGACGACCCTTCTACTCCGCCATCAGATTTTTGAATGGACAACAAACCAACCCATGAACACTGCCTCACTATTTTTGCTCTCTTTTTAGAATCGTAGAGAAGTACCACACAGAAACAGGCCCTCTGGCCCATCTAATCCACGCTGAAACTATTTAAACTGTCTACTCCCATCAACCTGCAGCAAGACCATAGCCCTCCTTACCCCTACCATCCATGTACCTATCCAAACTCCTCGTAAACGTTTAGATCGAGCTGGCATGCACCACTTGTATTGGCAGCTCATTCCACACTCTCATGACCCTCTGAGTGAAAAAGTTTCCCCTCAGCCAGGTGTTCAATACCCCCTTGAACTTCTCACCTTTCACCTTGAACCCTTGACCTCTGGTTGTAGCCCCACACAACCTCAGTGGATTGCACTGCTTATTTGGTTTAATTTTTATGGATATTTCTTATTGTAATTTATAGTTTCTTTATGTATTGCAATGTACTGCTGCTACAAAACAAGGAATTTCATGATATATGTCATTGATTGAAACCTGATTCTGATTCTGAGTGACAGAGGGAGAATGAGAGTGTTTGTGTATGTTTGTGTGAGACACTGTGTCTCTGTGTGGCAGAAAGACAGATAGAGAGTGATTTAGTTTGTGTCTGAGAGAGAGAAAAATGTGTGTGTGTTGAGAGAGAGAGAGAGAGAGAGAGAGAGAGAGAGAACATGGGTATGTGCATGTGTCCCTCACCAAAAGAGACACAACACGTGTAATAAAAATGCCTGTGTCCTTGAGTGTGTGTGGGTGTGTACATTTGTAGAAACTAACAGTGCAACTCCATATTTCCCAGCCTGAACTTCGTCCCTTTTGAATAAGCTGTTCAGCATCTGTCATAACATTTCCATGTGGGTAGATGGCAGAAAACTGTTCCCTGAGAGCAGGAGAGTAGTTTAGGCTATAAGGGGTAAGATTTAGAGGAGAACTTTTACGTTCAGACGGTGGTTGGAATCTGGAACACGATGCCGAGTGGATGGTGAGATTCTCACTACATTAACGAGCACGTGATGGATGACGCCTTCTTGAGGTACCACTTCTTGAAGATGTCCTTGACTTTGCAGAGGGTTCAAAGATTCCTGGAGAAGATCCTGAGAGGCAGGATTTATGAACATTTGGAGAGGCATAATATAATTAGGAATAGTCAGCATGGCTTTGCCAAAGGCAGGTCGTGCCTTACAAGCGTGATTGAATTTTTTGAGGATGTGACTAAACACATTGATGAAGGTAAAGCAGTAGATGTAGTCTATATGGATTTCAGCAAGCCATTTAACAAGATACCCCATGCAAGGCTTATTGAGAAAGTAAGGAGGCATGGGATCCAAGGGGACATTGCTTTGTGGATCCAGAACTGGCTTGGCTTGCCCACAGACGGCAAAGAGTGGTTGTGGACAGGTCATATTCTGCATGGAGGTCAGTGACCAGTGGTGTGCCTCAGGGATCTGTGAGCCTTACTCTTCGTGATTTTTATAAATGACCTGGATGAGGAAGTGGAGGGAAGGGTTCGTAAATTTGCTGATGACACAAAGGTTGGGGGTGTTGCGGATAGTGTGGAGGGCTGTCAGAGGTTACAGCGGGACATTGATAGGATGCAAAACTGGGCTGAGAAGTGGCAGGTGGAGCTCAACCCAGATAAGTGTGAGATGGTTCATTTTGGTAGGTCAAATATGACAGAATATAGTATTAATGGTAAGACTCTTGGCAGTGTGGAGGATCAGAGGGATCTTGGGGTCCGAGTCCATAGGACACTCAAAGCTGCTGCGCAGGTTGACTCTGTGGTTAAGAAAGCATATGGTGTATTAGCCTTCATCATTCGTGGGATTGAGTTTAGGAGCCGAGAGGTAATGTTGCAGCTATATAGGACCCTGGCACTTGGAGTACTGTGCTGAATTCTGGTCGCCTCACTATAAGAATGATGTAGAAACCATGGAAAGGGTGCAGAAGAGATTTACAAGGATGTTGCCTGGATTGGGGAGTATGTCTTACGAGAATAGGTTGAGTGAACTCGGCCTTTTTTCCTTGGAGCCACGGAGGATGAGAGGTGACCTGATAGAGGTGTATAAGATGGTGAGAGGCATTGATCGTGAGGATAGTCAGATGCTTTTTCCCGGACACGGCTGACATTTGATGACATACCCAGATCCTGACGACATTAATGGGTTAAGTGGGCTGCTTTTGTCCACTCAGCTGTAGGGTAGGGAAGCGTTGGTCAGGACCTATATACAGAACGTGCCGATAAAAGGCTATGAAGGATCCTGCTCACCTTGCTCATGGACTGTTTGTCCTGCTGCCATCAAGGAGGAAGCCATGCCAGGACCACCAGACTCAAAAACAGTTACCTTCCCCAAACAGTAAGGCTGATGTACCACGGAAAGCTTTCTAACGGGCTGCATCACCGTCTGGTATGAGTGGGGGTAGGGGCTACTGCACAGGATCAAAGTAAGTTGAAGAGAGTTGTACAATTCATCAGCTCCATCATGGGCGCTAGTCTCCTTAAAATCCAGGACACCTTTAAGGAGCGAGTGGTGCCTGAAAAAGGCAGTGTCCATCATTAAGGACCCCCACCACCCAGGACATGCCCTCTTCTCCTTGTTACCATCAGGAAGGGGGTACAGAAGCCTGAAGGCACACACCCAACGATTCAGGAACAGCTTCTTCTGCTCTGCCATCAATTTCTGAAAGGAGATTGAACCCATGAACACTACCTCGTTACTTTTTATTTCTAGTTTTTTTTGCACAACATATTTAATTTAACTGTTTAATATATATGCATATATTTACTGTCATTCACAATCTTTCTATATTATCATGTATTTTAATGTGTCCTTGAGCAAGGCACTTAATCACACATTGCTCTGCGACGACACCGGTACCAAGCTGTATGGGTCCTAATGCCCTTCCCTTGGACAACATTGGTGTCGTGGAGAAGGGAGACTTGCAGCATGGGCAACTGCTGGTCTTCCATACAACCTTGCCCAGGCCTGCGCCCTGGAGAGTGAAGACGTTGCAGGCGCAGATCCATGGTCTCGCAAGACAAACGGATGCCTTTTAATTGCAACGTACTGCTACCGCAAAGTCAACAAAGAGGACAACATATGCCAGTGATGTTAAACCTGATTCTGATTAACACCTGCACACCTCCCACCACCACTACTTTACCATTTCCTGTCAGAGTCACCTTGTATGCCTAGCGTCACTCTACGGACATACTATCAACCTGTGTATAGAAGCTATCTGATGTGTTTATATTTATTGTGTGTTTTTTATTGTTTTGTTCTTTATCTTATTGTGTTTTTTTGCACTACATCAGATCCAGAGTAACAATTATTTTGTTCTCCTTTACACTTGCGTACTGGAAATGACATGAAACAACCTTGAGATTAAGTAAGAATATTCTAGATTCAGGAATAAAGAACTTGCTTTAACATATTTTGTCTTTCAAACTCAAGGACTTGAAAGGCAATAAAGTATTTTGGAATTGTAACCACAAATAGTTTTCATACTTGGAGCTATGACACACTGCCCAGTTTAAAACGTCAACTTCATATTTTCTACCAATATGTTGTGAGAAAGAAATAATCCATTTCCCTCCCTTTCCCTATTGAAAACTTGAACAATATTCCTCTGTATCAGGAAATTACATTAAGATATCACATTCTGTCATCTGTGAATTGTCTGCTGCAGCCTTTAGGCATGTAGCCGTGTTTACTGACCACCCTTATCTGATGGGAACAGTTTACCCTTGTTAACCACACTGCCTGCAGCCAATGAGGTTGTGTCTGACAGAGCGTAAATCGGCAGACTCTTCTGAAGCATCTAATGCCGTTCAGTCTAATGTCTTTCTGATGAGGCATTTAACCAAGACAACACCTGGCCTTTCAAGTGGATGATTTTTATTTTAATTATTTAGCGATACAGGCCTTCGAGCCCCGCCACCCTGAACTGTGATTTATCCTAACCTAATCATGGGGCAGTTTACAATGACTAACTAACTGACCCGGTACATCTTTGGATGGTGGGGGGAAACAGGAGCACACAGGGAAAACCCACACTTTCTGGGGGGGGGGGGTGTTGAACAGAGCCCATAAGACCATTAGGAATATAGGAGCAGAAGTAAGCCATTTGGCCCATCGAGTCCGAGCCACCATTCAATCATGGGCGGAAACCCCTTACAGATAGCGCCGAAATTGAACTCCGAACTCCAATGCCCCGAGTTGTAAGAGTGTCGCGCTAACCACTACGTTACCATGGCACCAGATAATAAAGCATTGTGCTGGACAATACTTACCTGTCAGCCAGCAATATGGAACTTTAGACAAACTGATGGGGTCCTCAGCAGGTTGGGCAGCATCTGTGGGGAAATTGCTTCGGGTTGAGACCCTTCACCTGGACTGAACTAGTGAAGTGGAGATGGCCGGTATAAAGAGGTGAGTAGGAAAGCATGAGGTGACAAGGGAAGCAAATTCCTACTCTGACCTTCCCCAATTTTTATCGAAGTATCATGGAATGCATCCCCTCTGGCACAATCCTCACTGATTTGATAGGAGGCGAAAGCAATGCATTTCACAGATGTTTTGATGTACATATGACTAAATGTGTTGGCGCTTGGCCAAGTGGTTAAGGTATTCATCTAGTGATCTGAAGGTCACTAGTTCGAGCCTTGGCTGAGGCAGCGTGTTGTGTCCTTAAGCAAGACACTTAACCACACATTGCTCTGCGACGACACCGGTGCCAAGCTGTATGGATCCTCGTGCCCTTCCCTTGGACAACATCGGTGGCGTGGAGAGGGGAGACTTGCAGCATGGGTAACTGCCGGTCTTCCATACAACCTTGCCTAGGCCTGCGTCCTGGAAACCTTCCAAGGCGCAAATCCATGGTCTCATGAGACTAACGGATGCCTATAAGAATGACTAATAAAGCTATCTAGCTGCACCACAGCTTGGTATGGCAACGTTCTGCCCAAGACTGCAAGAAACTGCAATGAGTCGCGGATGCTACCCAGCATGTATGGACAGCGTGGTAGTGTAGCGGTTAACATAATGCTTAATAAATCCAAGTTCTACTCTTTGGGACAGTGGAGGAGCAGCTGGTTTCTGTGATGACAAAGATTATCTTTGCTTGTCACCCATAAATTGAAACATCGTTTTGTGCCAACGACCAACAGAGTCCGAGGGTGTGCTGGGGGCCACCCACAAGTATAGCATAACATGCCCACAACTTGCTAACCTTAACCCATACATCTCTGAGAGGAAATTGGTGCACCCAAAGGAAACCCACGGGGTCAGAGGAAGAAAGTACAAATTACTTACAGACGGGAATTGAACCTGGATCTCATGACTGGCACTGTAAAGCGTTATGTTAACTGCAACACTACCACGTCATCGATATGTGCTGTGCAGTTTCTTGTGGTCTTGGGCTTGTGTCATACCAAGCTGTGATACATCTAAATTGCTTCTTTGGCTTAATCAATCACATGGAATTGAATTAAATTGACTTTATTTCTTACATCCTTCATATACATGAGGAGTAAAGACCTTTACGTTACGTCTCCGTCTAAATGTGCAATGTGCAATTATAATAATTTGTAACAAATAATATGTACAACAGGATAGTCAATATAACATAGAAATATAATTGCATCAGCATGAATTAATCAGTCTGATGGCCTGGTGGAAGAAGCTGTCCCGGAGCCTGTTGGTCCTGGCTTTTATGCTGCAGTACCGTTTCCTGGATGGTAGCAGCTGGAACAGTTTGTGGTTGGGGTGACTCGGGTCCCCAATAATCCTTCGGGCCCTTTTTACACACCTGTATTTGTAAATGTCCTGAATAGTGGGAAGTTCACATCTACAGATGAGCTGGGCTGTCTGCACCACTCTCTGCAGAGTCCTGTGATTGAGGGAAGTACAGTTCCCATACCAGGCAGTGATGCAGCCAGTCAGGATGCTCTCAATTGTGTCCCTATAGAAAATTCTTAGGATTTGGGGGCCCATACCAAACTTCTTCAACCGTCTGAAGTGAAAGAGGCGCTGTTGTGCTTTTTTCACCACACAGCCGGTATGTACAGACTACGTGAGATCCTCGGTGATGTGTATGCCGAGGAACTTAGAGCTGTTCACCCTCTCAACCCCAGATCCATTGGTGCCAATAGGGGGTAGCTTGTCACATCAGAAAATACAGTGAAATGCATTGTTTTTGCATCAAATCAAATGAGCAAGAAAGACTCCTCAATAAAAAGCCTCCTGAGGGCATGGAGTGGTGGTGCATTTTCTTCACCAGGACTTCTCTGTGGTTTGACCGGGACAGGCTGGTGGCAACGTTTACTCCTAGTACCAGAGAAAAAGAAAAACAAACAGCAGACACTGGAAATTTGAGATGAAGGGCTGATTATTTGATATTGTTGAATTCAGTAATGAATCCAATCGCCAATTACGGTTAGTGAGTCAGCTTGTAGGACACAATGCAGAGATTGTGAAGCATGGAATTTAAATTGTATCTTTGGAGAATCACATAAAAATTACCTGGCGTGTAATTTTGCTAATCCTCTTCTACCCTGTGATTTACTGAAGCAGGCAAAACAATTTAAGGCAAACTGAATTTTGTAGAGAGGAAGAGGGAAAATATGGTGGAGCTGCATCTTGTCAACTATGCAAAGATTTAGTATCTACCCACAGGGCCAATAAAACATCAACCTTCAAAGCAAAGTTCAAACTTCAAAGTAAGTTTATTGTCAATGTACATATATGTCACCATGGGGTTCACTTTCTTGCAGGCATTCACAGGAAACCACAATAGAATCAATAAAGAACTACACACATGACGGACAAACAACCAGTCTGCAAAAGACAACAAACTGTGCAAATACAAAAATTTAAAAACTAACAAAATAATAATAATAAATAAATAATAATAAAACACGGAGAACATGAGATGAAGGGTCCTTGAAAGTGAGACCATAGGTTGTAGGAGCAGTTCAGTGTTGGCATAAGTGGACAGTTATTGCCCCCCCCCAGCTCAAGATGGCTGAGGGGTAATAACTGTTCCTGAACCTGGTGGTGTGGGTCCTGAGTCTCCTGTACCCTCTTTCTGATTGCAGCAGCAAGAAGAGAGCATGGCCTGGAGGGTGGGTGTCCTTGATGATGGATGCTGCTCTCGACAGTACAACAGCACCGAATGCTTGCAACTATGCTAGCAGTCTGGCTATTCACATTGTGGTTGGACAGTATGAAGAGAGTAGAGTGCCACAATGTGTGTAGTAAGGCAATGCAATTTATAAACACGGTATCACTTTGCCAGCTTTCACCAAAGCTCAGGCATCGAATACCAGGGGTACAACTTTAGGGAAGAGGAGGAAAGTTTAAAGGCTTAAAGGAGATGAGCGGGCAAGGTTTTTACACAGGAAGTGGTAGGTTGGTGGAATGCGCTGCCCGGGACATTGGTGGAAGCACATACAATAGTGGCATCTAAGGGGCTTTTAGATAGGCAGGCGAGCACACAGGAAATAGAGCGATTTGGGTCATGTACAGGAAAGAAGGCGTTTGTTTAATTTGGGAATATGTTCGTGTTCAGTACAGGCATCACTGTCTGAAGGGCCTACTCCTGCACCATGATGTTCTATGTTCTCTAATTCCTTACAACAGAGGTTCCCAACCTGGCCCATGGACCCCTTGGTTAATGATAGGAGTCCATGGCATAAAAAAGTTCGGGATCCCTTGCCTTACAATCACTTCAGACTTTGATTGAGTACACTCAGAGCCACCTTATTAGGTCTCTGAATGTACCTAATAAAGTGACCACCAGAGTGGAACCCGGCGAGTTCTTCTGCTGCTGTAGCCCATCGACTTCAAGGTTCAACGTCTTGTGTATTCAGAGATGCTATTCTGCACTCCACTGGTGTAACGTGTGGTTATGTAAACTACTGACAGCTTGAACCAGTCTGGCCATTCTCCTCTTATCGACAAGGCGTTTTCACCCACAGAACTGCTGCTCATTGGATGCTTTTTGTTTCTCGCACCATTCTCTGTAAACTCTAGGGACCGTTGTGTGTGTGGAAATCCCAGGAGATCAGCAGTTCCTGAGGTACTCAAACCTCCCCGTCTGGCAGCAACAACCATTCCACAGACAAAGTCACTTAGATCACATTTCTTCCCTGTTCTGATGTTTTTAATCTGAACAGCAACTCAACCTCTTGACCATGTGTGCATGTTTTAGTGCATTGAGTTGCTGCCACATGATTGGTTGATTAGATTTTGCATTAATGTGCAGGTGTGTTAGTTATAATAAAACTAATTTCGATTCTGGATTTGTTTTGAAAGCTCTGATTGATTCTATTTCTACCTCCGCTACTTCAGTCACACAGCCTGTGTAAAAAATGTGTCCTCAAACCCTTGCAATGGATTTTTTTCCATCATTTTTTCCCTATGGGCTCTTCAACAATCTGTTACCTGGAGTTGGTTCTCTCAACTAAGTCTAAAACCACTAAGATTTAAACCCAATCCTCTTGTTCATAATGTTCCTCCAGTCACTTCAAATGTAGCTCAGTGAAATTCTGTCCAACTGCACTATCTTGCGATCTCATTCTCCATTTAAGACGCTGGATAAATGCACAGTGTTGTTCGTGTAAACTGAGCTGACTGCATTGGAAAGGGGAATGTGGAGAGGTGATAAGGGTGCTGAATTCCTTGGATTCTAAGGGATCTAGATAATATTAAGGATGACAAGCATTTACCTTGAAATGACAAAAATTCAAATCTAATCTGTATGAACAAAAACCTTACTCAGTGACTGTTCAACCTATGGAGTGTGTGACTCTGAGAGTGCAGGTTGTGGTGATTCAATGGAGAGGAGAAGAGGCAGGTTCTGTTCACATTAGGCCAAGGCTGGCCCCTGTGAGCATCTGGGGTCATAGAGTTACACAGCATGGAAATTGGCCCTTTGACCCAAATGCCAGCCGCATTTCCCTCTGTTTGGTCCGTATCCCTCTAAACCAGAGGTTCCCAACGTTTTTTATGCTATGGACCCCTATCTTTAACTGAGGGGTCTGTGGATCCCAGGTTGGGAACCCCTACTCTAAACCATTCTTAAGTAAGTGTACAAATGTCATATTTGACCTCACCTCTGCCACTTTTGTCAGCTTGCCAGTCACCATTTGTGTGGAAAAGTTACCTTTCATTTCCCTTTCATATCTCTCCTTTCTCACTCATTTGACACCCCCGCCCCCACCCTGCCTTGGAGAAACGATTATGCCCGTTCACTTATCCATGCCCCTCATGATCTTATAAATCTCTATAAGGTCACCCCTTGGCCTCCTGGGCTCCAGGGAAGATAGTTCCGGCCTACTGAGCTCCAGGGAAAGCATGCCCGGCCTCTCCTTATAATTCCAGCCCTGATAATATCCTCATGACTGTTCCTGACATCCTCTGTTACTGCGAGCCCTCCTCATCTCTGTTCTGGGCTACTGTCGATTCACTGATGGTGTTTGGTAGCCATGATATTCATGATGTAGATGAAAGAAAAGGGGACGACCGCAGGCTTAAAAGGTCAGCACAACATTGTAGGCCAAAAGGCCTGCACTGTGCTCTGTTTTCAACCACAATCGAGATTCCCGTGACACATTTAGTCGAAGAACAAGACGTCTTACTAGGCAAACAAGCGTTGTCAAAGAGAATTTCAGTTTATGTTTGTGCGGCACGGTAGTGTAGCGTTTAGCGCAATCCTTTACAGCTCCTCCCTTAAGATCAGGGATTCAATTCCACCACTAAATGTATAGTTTGTACATTCTCCTGCGACCATTTGGTTGTCTCCGGTTGCTGCAGTTCTCCACCCCTCCCCCACATTCCAAAAATATACGGTTAGGGTTAGTGAGTTGTGGGTGTCCTATGTTAGCACTGGTTGCAGAGTGACACTTGCGGGCTCTCCCCAGCGCGATCCTCACTGATTTGATTTGATGCAAACAACGCATTTCTCTGCAATGTACATTTGACATATAAAACTAATCATCTTTGAGAATGGAACAAAGAGCTTAGTCAAAGGGTTTTTGAAGCTGTATTAAAGCAGGAAAGAGAGGCAGAGGTGGGGACAAATTCCAGTCTTGGCAGGTGAAAGAATGATTAAAATCAAAAAATATTCAAAGATGCAAAATCAGAGCAGGGAAGAAAGATCGAACTGGGCTGCTGCAAAACAACATATTTCACAACATATGTCAGCGTTAATAAACCTGATTCTGATAGAAGGTATATATTACTTGTTCATTGTCTTTTCTTTGATTGTTATTATATTTATATTTATCGTGTTTTACTTTTTTATTTGTTCTTTATGCTTATTGTGCTTATTTCATGCTGCATAGGATCTGGAGTTCTAATCACTTTGCAAACAAGAGAAAATCAGCAGATGCTGGAAATCCAAGCAACACACACAAAATGCTGATGGAACTCAGCAAGCCAAGCAGCGTCTGTGGAAAACAGTACAGTCGATGTTTCAGCCCGAAACGTCGACTGTTTACTCTTTTCCATAGATGCTTCCTGGCCTGCTGAGCTCCTAGCATTTTGTGTATCTTGCTAACAATTATTTTGTTCTCCTTTACACTTGTGTACTGAATGACAAAAAAATCTTGAATATAAACTAGAGACTTGCATTAGTTGGGTATTGAATACGGAAATAAAAGAACTGTATCAAACTTTGTTCATGCCACAGCTGGAGTACTGCATACATCTGGTCAATACATCATAGGCAGAATGTAATATTATGCAGAGGAAGTTCACCAGGATGTTGCCTGGGATGGAGTATTTCTTGCCTTTTCCCATGCTGTTTGACTCCAGGACCTTATGACCCTATTAAGGAATTAAGGACTGTGGGGAAATGGCGGAGAAGAAGAGTTGAGACCTGGGACAGATCAGCAATGATCATATTGAATGGTGGGGCAGGCTTGAGGAGCTGAGTGGCCTACTCCTGCTGTTTTCCTGTGTGTTCCGTACACTCAGTTTTGTTCAATGTCCTTAAGTGTCGTGAAAGAGAGAAGGATCTTCGATAAATGAAGAGGTTTAGAGGGGAATTTCCAGAGCTCAGGGCCTTGGCGACTGAAGTAAGTTCCACAGAATGGACCAGGAGAACAGGTCGCAAAAGGCTGAGGGCAGATGGAGGTGATGGAGGGGAGGGCAGTGTTGCAGGACGCGGGGCAGCAGCTGTAGGAGGAGAGTGTGAGGGGATCTGAGGCAGCACGGTGGTGTAGTGGTTAGTGCAGTCACTCTCCTGCGCTGGCATTCACTGATCAGGGTTCGATTCCTGCTGTCGTCTGTGAGGAATTTGTACGTGTCTGCAAAACAATGACACAAACAATGCACTTCACTGTACGTTTCGATATACATGTGACAAAAAAACTAATCTCCTGAAGTATAGGATGAGGAATGACGAAGCTGATGCTTTTAACCCAGTTTCAGCGATGGCCAAGGAGCCCAGAGTTAACGGTGTGAGTTCGAGCACAGAGGCGAGTTTATGAAGAAGGAAAGGAGGGTTGTTTACTCTGAAGCTGCAGAGGCTGAGGGGATCTTCTGAAGGTTCTGAGATTATGAGGGGCATAGATGGGGCGGACAGACGGTATCTTTCTCCCAGGGTTGAAATGCCTAAAACCAGAGGGCATGCATTTAAGGTGAGAGGGGGTAATTTTACAGAGATGTGAGGGGCAAGTTTTTTTACACAGAGAGTGGTGACTGCTGCCTGTGATGGGGGTAGAGGCAGATACATTAGAGCAGGGATTTCCAACTTGGAGTCCACGGACCTCTTGCTTAATGGTATTGGTCCATGGCATAAGAAAGGTTGGGAACCCCTGCATAAGACATGTTTAGATAGCAATGTGAACAGGAGGATAATGGTGGGATATGGACGTTATGTAGGCAGAAGGACAGAGCTCAGTTGGCCATTTGATTATTAATTTATTTGGTTTGCACAATATTGTAGGCCGAAGAGCCTGTTTCTGTGCTGTACTGGCTAATATTCTGCAATCTATGTATTATGACCCTTCAGGCTACTATGTTCATTCCAGCTATCAAGTACAATACCATTTACTTGTACTCAGCTGGACAACCCTTGTCCTTGGTAGTTCAAGCTCTCTTCTAAATAGTTCTAAAATGTTGTGAGGGTCTCTGCCCCTAGCACCCCTACCACCTGGACAGATAAGGTCACCAGCCCCTCAACGTCCTCAGAAGGTTGCAGAAGTTTAGCCTGTCCCTTTGGCCCTCACCAATTTGTATCAAAAGCATCCTGTCTGGATGCATCACAGCCTGGTGTGGCATCTGCTGTGCCCGTGACCAGGAGAGTCGCAGAGAGCCGTGGACGCAGCTCAGTATACCACAGAAAGCAGCCTCCCTCCCTGTACCCTGTCTACACAGCTCACTGGCTCACTTGAGCAGTAAAACAGCCAGTAGGATCCAAGACCTCACCCACCCCAGACATTCCCTCTTCTCCCTTCTCCCGTTGGACAGAGGACACGCAAGCCTGGAAGAAGTTACTACCAGTCCTAAGGGGAGCATCTGTCCTGCTGTTTAAGCTACTGAACAGTCCCCTAGTACAATAAAATGGACTCCTAATTTTTCAATCTACCTTGTTATAGCCTTACACCTTGTTGTCTGCCTGCACTGCCCCTTCTCTGTAACTGTAACACTTTATCGTGTATCCTGGTATTGTTTTCCCTCGATGCACTGTGTAATGAACATCATACAGGACAAGGCTTCCACCTCAGTATAGGTGAGTTTATCAGGTCCCACCTCACCCTGCTCCGCTCTAAAGGAAACAAACACAGGTTATTCAGTCTCTGAGACTTCTGGTGACTCTCCTAAATTAGCAAAGAGAGTTCAGGTCATCATGTATAAATATAACAGAGCACGTACCAGGGCAGCAACAGCAGATGGGGAGCATTAGAGCAGAGTGATGTCATGGAGGTAGAATAAATGAGGTGATGTGGACTTCCAAGAATCACAAAGCCACTCAGTTCATTATGCCCATTCTTCACCTCTTTGTTCGGAGTTTTTCTTCTCAAGAGCTAATCCAATTCTCTTCTGATGGTCACTGTTTGAAGTCTTTCCCCTCTGCCCCTTAAATCAGCATGACCCAGATCACAGCAGGCTATCTGCTTTATCAGAATCACTATCACTGACGTGCAGGAAGAAATGCGCCATTTTGCGACAGCAGTACAATGCAAGACATAAAACTTACTTAAAGTTACAAAATAAATGTTATTAATTCTGTTACTGTTTTTTCATTGTATGCTTTGAAATAATCTGCTCAGGTGGCATGGTAGCACAGGAGTTAGTGTAACCCTATCACAGTGCTAGCAACCCAGGTTCGATTCCGCGGCTGCCTCTCTATGTGGTCTATTGTCCTTTACCAGATCGGGAGTCAATTCCTGCCACTGACTGTAAGGAGTTTGCAAGTTCTCCCCATGGCCACGTGGGTTTCCTCCGGGTGCTCTGGTTTCCTCCCACATTCATATGGGTCAGTAGGTTAATTGGTCACACGGGTGTCTTCGGGCAGCACGGGCTCGATGGGCTGGAAGGTCTTGTTACCGTGCTGTACCGCTGAATTACAAAAGAAACAGTGCAAAAGAGGACTAGTGAGAGGGCGTTTATGGGTTCATTAGTGCACAGAAATCTGATGGCGGAGAGAAAACAAGCTGCATGGAGTGTGGGCCTTCAGGCTCCTGTACCTCCTCCCTGATGATAGTAGTGAGAAGAGAGTATGTCCCAGATGGTGAGGCTCCTTAATGATTGATGCCACCTCCTTGGGGCACTGCCTTTTGAAGATGTCGTCAGTGGTGGGGTGGGTAATGCTTATTATGGATCTAGCTGAGTCTACACCCCTCTGCGTCCTATGCATTGGAGCTTCTATATTGGGGGTAATGCAACCAGTCCAAATGCTCTCCACCATACTGTGTAGAAATTTACTCCAGTCTTTAGTGTCTCTGCGGTACATCTGTTTGCCCAACATAGCATGGTAGATGTGTTAATTTGGTGCCAGAATCTGTAGCGACACTTGCGGGCTGCCCTGGCACATCACTAGGTAGGCCGGTTGTTAACCCCCTCAAATGATGCATTTCACTGTGTGTTTTTAAGTACCGTGCATGTGATAAAAACACTGTAAGAGGTTCGCAGGAGTCTTTGGTGACATACCAAATCTCCTCATGAAGTAGATCCACTGACCTGCCTTTTTCGTATTGGGCTCAGGATTGATCCTCTGAGATCCTGACTCCCAGGAACCTGAAACTGCTCACCTTTTCCACTGATTCCCCACATCCTTCCCATAACCTCTGATGGTTTTTATCTTAAACCTGTCTTGCCTGTGTACAGACAGTCTGAAAAGCAGTCAACATCAGTCAGACAAAGGATATGGTGATGGACTTTAGGAAGGCTAAGCCTGCACTGCTCCCAGTTACTATTGATGGTGAGGACTTGGATGTGGTGAGGACCTACAAGTACCTGGGGATGCACCTGGATGACAGACTTGATTGGAGCACCAACGCAGAGGCTGTGTACGAGAGGGGCTGAGTTGCCTCTACTTCCTGAGAAGATTGAGGTCCTCTCCTTCATATGTTGTCGCCAATACAATCTTCTATGTGGTGGTGTGCTGGGCCAATGGCATCAACACGGGCAATGCCAACAGGCTCAGTAAACTGATTAGAAAGGCTGGCTCTGTTATAGGAGTCAAACTGGACGCACTTGAGGTTATGGTAGAACAAAGGACCCTATGAAAAATGCTGCCAATTCCAGACAACATTTCTCACCCTCTGCATGCCACCTTGGCTGACAGAGGAGCACTTTTAGTAGTAGACTAAGCCAACTGTGCTGCTCCATTGAGTGCTGTATGTGGTCATTCTTACCCTTGGTCATTAAGCTCTATAATGAGTCAACCTATAGCCGGGGACGTAATGACCCCTTCCTGTTAGAATGTTGGAGATAACTTATTTTTTATTCTTTCTTACTTCTCTTTTAATATTTGTATTTCTGTGCACTTGTAATGCTACTGTGACGCTGACATTTTCTTTGGGATCAATAAAGTATCTATCTGTCTATTCACCGAGCTGAAAGAAGTGGGGGCAGATCTAATAGAAGTGTACTTTCAGAAAGCTGGCATATTCTGAAGGGCTAAATAACTTCCTTCTATCTTTTCGGCTGAAACCCTTCATCAGGATTCTTGAAGGTTCTTGGCTCAAAACATCAACTGTTTATTCTTCTCTATTGATGCTGCCTGACCTGCTGAGTTCCTCCAGCACATTGTGTGTGACTCTGGATTTCCAACATTGGCAGAATCTGTCGTGATCCTTCTATCCTGCGGGAATCTCCTCTGCCAGTTTTAAAGTACTACAGCTGCTGCGCTCTCTTCTCTCTCTAAGTCTCAGTGCAATTTAACTCTTCTTTTCATAACCTTTGCCCTCCCCCCAGCAAGGCAATCAAGCGAGGCGATGGATTATGAGGTATTGAAGTACGTTGCTCCAGATTTAGTATGTCGGCTGCCTCTTCTCCACCATCAGACTTCTGAGGGGATAATGAAACACCCCATGAACACTTCCTCTCTATTTTTGCACTACTTATCTACTTTTTAAAGTATATTTTAATTGTAATTTATGTTTGTGCGAATTGCACTGTACTGCTGCCGCAAAGCAACGAAATTCACGCCATATCCCAGTGTTACTAAAAGCTAATCCTTATTCCGTTACAAGCCTCATACGGAGAGCCAGAGGGCAGTTGGATCTGAAAGGGGGAGGAAGAGGAGGAGGGGAAGTGAAGCACTGACAACTTGCAGTCGGCAAAAAGGAAAGCCGTTCCTTAAATGGGTATGAGTGTTTTGGCACTGGTTTTACACAGAAAAACAAAGGAGGCTGAGTCAGGCTGACCTCCCGAAACCAGGCTTTGGGGGATTGTCCAGAATGTTTGAATAAGACAGAGTACAGCTTCAGCTACCAAATAAGGAGCTAATGCAAACCATTTCAGAATAATAGTTTCTACCCACTCTAAACACAGATAGGAATGCTGCCAGTAACTCTGGAGCCATGGCTCATTGACAGTTTCCCTGACACAGGCTAAGGTGGGGGAGCTTTACTAGCTTAATTTTTATTTCTGACATTTCTCTTTGAATTATGAGCAATTTTTTCCATCAAATCTACTACAGGAAAAGTCTGCAGAGGGATTTAACCTCTTCCAGCTCCATCGTGGGCCACTAGCCTCCCCACCACCTTCAAGTGATGCCTTGTAAAGGTGGCATGAATCATTAAGGACCCAGTCTCTCAGGATGTGCCCTCTCCTCACTACCATCAGAGAGGTACAGAAACACGAGGACACGGACTCACATTTTACGAACAGCTTCTTCCCCTCCGCTATGAGACGTCCGAATGGACAATGAACACTATCTCACTTCCTTTGCTCTCTTCTTGCACAATTTTTTTTCCCTTTTTAATATATTGCTTATTATATTTGTGCAGTTTTGGTCACCTACCTACAGGAAAAATGTAAACAAAGTTGAAGGAGTGCAGAGAAAATTTACATGGACGTTGCCGGGTCTGGAGGACCTGAGTTATAAAAAAGAGATTGAATAGATTAAGACCATATACTTTAGAACGTAGAAGATCGAGAGGAGATTTGATTGAGGTATACAAAATTATGAAGGGTACAGAAAAGGTAAGTGCAAGCAGGCTTTTTCCACTGAGGTTGGGTGGGACTACAACCAGAGGTCATGGGTTAAGGGTGAAAAGGTGAGAAGTTTAAGGCGAACATGAGGGGAAAGTCTGAGGGTCGTGAGAGTGTGGAATGAACTGCCAACACAAATGGTCCGTGCGAGCTCGATTTCAATGTTTAAGAGAAATTAGGATAGGGACATAACTGGTAGGGGTTTGGAGAACTGTGGTCCCGATGCAGGTTGATGGGAGTAGACAGATTTGGCACAGACTAGATGGGCCGAAGGGTCTGTTTCTGGGCTGTACTTCCCTACGACTATAATTTATAGTATGTTTTTTGCATTACACTGCACTGCTGCCACAAAACAACAAATGTCACAATGTAGGTCAGTGATAATAAACCTGATTCAGATTCAGATTTCACACATCTGGTTCATTCGGCTTCAGATTAGCTATACTCCATGTTGAGATGAAGCTCACACAGAGTCAAGCATGGTGATAATGAATACAATATTCAATGCAGCGACGAGCACAGAACATCAGAATTGTGTAGAGATTGTGATACAGTGTGAAATTGTGCAAAAGGAATAATGTTAAGGTCCTCCAAGAAACCCACAATCTTATCGTAGGGTTTGGAGTCTTGATA
The DNA here is from genome assembly GCF_963921235.1 of Mobula hypostoma. Taxonomy (NCBI): domain Eukaryota; kingdom Metazoa; phylum Chordata; class Chondrichthyes; order Myliobatiformes; family Myliobatidae; genus Mobula; species Mobula hypostoma. Next base: position 186,609,195 of record NC_086101.1, on the reverse strand, counting down.
CATCAGTGACTTGGAGAGCTATGTTGGCTGGAGTCAGGGCTTTATGCTTTGGCTCTCGGTAGGGTCACCCATGCCAAACAGGCCAAAGGGTAGAGGCCAGACTAAGAGTGGTCCACCAGTCCTCTGGATTTGGGGGTTCAGCTCAAGCCTAACAACCCCGACTGGTCAAACAAAACTGTTACAGAAACAACGATGAAGATTATTCTGTGTGGCCAAGGGCAGATAGAGATGGTGGATCCTCACTGCGGTCCTAAACGCCAATAATGTAAAGGTGATTGGAGGAATGCACAGTGGGGATGTCAGAGGTATGTATTTTATACAGAGAATGGTGGGTAGATGGAGCATCCTGCCAGGGATGGTGGTACAGGCAGATACACTGGGGCATTTAAGAAACTCTTTGATAGACACGTGGATGATAGAAAAAATGGAGAGCTACGTGGGAGGGAAGGGGTAGACTGAACAGTCAGCACAGCATCATGGGCCAAAGAGCCTGGACTCTGTTGTAATGTTCTGTGTTCGATGAAATGCCAAAGTGACAATAATGGGAGAGGTAGAATTAAGAGTCTGAGATTGGAGCAGCACCACAGGGAAAAGTTGTGAAAGAACACCTTCGGTCAGTCCACTGCTAATGGCACAATCTCCCTGTGGCTTCCTGTTTCAATTTGATTTCCCATTTCCATTCTGACATGTCGGTCTACTGTCATGATGAGGCCAAATTCAGGTTGGAGGATCAACACTTCATATTCCATCTGGGTAGCCTTCAACTTGATAGCATGAACATTGATTTCTCCAATGCCTTCCCTCCTTCTCTCTTTTTCCATTCCCCATTCTGGTTCCCCTCTTGGCCCTTCTCTTCTCCTCTCCTGTCCATCACCTTCCCCTGGTTTCCCTCCTCTTTCCCTTTATTCCATGTCCTCTGTGCTCTCCTATCAGACTCCTTTTTCAGCTCTTTATCTCTTCCACATATCCCCTCCCAGTTTATTACTTCAATCCCCCTCCCCCATCCACCGACTTTCCCCCTCACCTGGTCTCACCTGTCACTTGCCAGCTTGTACTTCTCCCCCTCCCCCACCCTACCTTCTCATCCTGGATCCTGCCCCCTTCCTTTCCAATGGATGAATGTCGACCTTTCCGTGGATGCTTTCTGACTTGCTGAGTTCCTCCAGCTTGTTGTGTGTGATTTTCCAGCATCAACAGGATCTCTTGCTTTTATGATGTGGAAGAGGTGATTGTTTCAGAAGTCTGACCGTGCGTGGAAGAAACTGGTTGGCTGGGCTTTCAAGCTCCTGTCTCTTCTCCCAAGCTGGAGTCCGAAGAAGACAACTTGTCCTGGGGTTAGAGTACTGTTTAAGTGTGTGGGTGGGATGGAGGGAGGAACAGGGCTTACTTTGCTGGTGTTTTGTTGCCTCTTGTGTTCTGTGTTGTTCTGCTGAGCATTGTGGGTGCGCTATGTTGCCACCAGAATGTGTGGTGACGCTTGTGGGCTGCCCCCAGTACACTCTTGGATGTGTTGGTTGTTAATGCAAAAAAACATGTTTCATGGTATGTTCTGATGTACACTTGTTAAATAAACTTGAATCCTGAATCTTGAGAAGGTCGGAGAGAGAAGAGAGAGAATGGCCAAGGCAGCAGGTATCCTTGACGATACTCTTTTCCCTGACATGCGTATTTAGCTTCTTTTCTGGCCACCTGAACTGCAACTTGGGAGAGCAAAGTCCACGTTTCTCACTGGTACATGAAAACCTTCCCTCATTATTCCTCTTTCTTTCCATTATTTACTTAACTTTTGCAATTTATGGTAATTTAATGGCTCCTGCTCCTGCAGAACAACAATTTTCACATCAGTATTGATAAATCTGATTCTAATTGTTACCATGCACTACCTGGAGAAATCTCTTCTAAATTCCTGTTGAATTTATCATCAATTCATGAAGCAGGGCTTAATCTCCCCATGAAGGCTAGTTGGAACTTGGAGCGTATGGCCTAAGAAGCTGGTGGAAGCAAGTACTCTCACGGCATTTACAGTAAAAGATTGTGCAAAAGTTTTAGGCACAAATTTATAGCTAGGCTGCTTAAGGCTTTTGCACAGTACTGCATTTGTCAACGTAGAATGGCGGGCAAGTTTGTAAACCTGGCGGGAGCAAAAGATGTTGGTAATGTTGAGGGTGGAGCGCTGCAGGAGGGGTGTGGGACAGGTGGCAGAGAAGGAGTGCCAGGGGAGGGGACGGCATGGGTGCAGACACACCCGACCCTGGGGTCCTTTGTTTTTTCAAACAATTGATTTATTGATCATTATAGAATGCCTCTCTGGTAATTCCCGTTCCCTGCCCTCTTCCTTCCCCTTTTCCCAACCATGATTCCCCTCTCCCTGCCCCCCTCCCACTCCCAGTCCACAATAGAGACCCATATCAGAATCAGGTTTATCATCACTCACATATGTTGTGAAATTTGTCTGTTTTTGCTGCAGCAGCAGTATATAAAATTACTACAGTACTGTGCAAAAGCCATTTCCGCACTGGGAAAAAGCCTCTGGCTATCCACTCGATCTATGCCTCTTATCATCTTATATACCTCTATCAAGTCACATCTCATCCTCCTTCACTCCAAAGAGAAAAACCCTAGCTCGCTCAACAGATATGTATTAGTAATGCCTTATTATTGTCACATGTACTAAGCTAAAGTTCAAAGTCACATCTTACAAAGTATCTCGATAACAAAAGCCAGCTTAACACCAGTGAAGTGCTTTTCAAGTGTAGACGCTGATACAACTGTCAGTGGTTTGTACAGAGCAAACTCCCAGCAAAGGCTGATGTTAGAACTACCAGTCATTCTGTTTCTCAGTGATGTTGCTTGAGAGACAAACTTAGCACGGGGTGGGGTCCAGTGGTCTTACATTGAGGTTACAGTGGCCATGAGAATGATTTGGGCATCCTGGTAAGCTCATCATTACCAACATCTAGACAATGCACAGAAGTCTAAAGACATTAAGCTCCTTAAGCTGTATAATATGCTTCTGAGGCCACACCTTGAGTACTGTGATTTTGGTCTCCATATTTTGTGAGGGGTGTGAAGGCTCTGGAGAGAGTTCAGAGAAGGGCGATGTGACTCATTCCAGTTCTGCAGGCTTTGAGCTATGAAGAAAGATTGAAAGAATTAAATCTTTTTAGCCTAAGTAGACGTAGAATGAGAGGAGGCCTGATAGAAGTATTCAAAGTCATTAAGGGTATATGGATGCCAGCTGCTACTTCAGAATTAATCCATCATCAAGGACATGGGGCCTTAGATAGAGACTGATTAATGGGAGATTTCAGACTAATATCAGGAAGCATTTCTTTACATTGTGAGTTGTGGACGCACGGAACAAACTACCTAGTTGTAGTTGAGAGTAGTACCTTAGAGACCTTCAAATCTAAACGATAGTTAATCAACACACTATGTGAATTGAAATTTGGCAAGCTTTGTTGGGCCGAATAGCCTGTTCTTGTCAAAAACTTAATAATATTCTAATGTTTAGGAGGATTCTATTCTTGGCCAAACCTCTGAATTCCCACTTCTTGGACAGTCTAATCAGAGTAAGCTGTGAGAGGTGGGGATGCCAGTGGTAGGAAATCCTTTCCACCCCAGGCCTATTGAACCCTAACTGTAACACCACAGAGTCCGTAATATCTGACAAATTGGGTTAGTCCATAAGACCATAAGACACAAGAGCAGAATTAGGCCATTCGGCCCATCGAGTCTGTGCTGCCATTCCATCATGGGTGATTTACTTTCTCTCTCAACCCCATTCTCCTGCCTTCTCCCTGTAACTTTTGACACTCTTACTAATCAAGAACCTATCAACCTTTGCTTTAAATGTACCCAATGAGTTGGCCTCCACAGCCGTCTACAGCAATTCCACAGATTTACCACCCTCCAGCGAAAGAAATTCCTTGTTATCTCTCTTCTAAAGGGATGTCCTCGTATTCTGAGGAAGTGCCCTCTAGTCCAACATTCCTTCACTATAGGAAACTTCCTCTCTACACCCACTCTATTGAGGCCTTTCAATATTCAATAGGTTTTATAGTCCTTACTCTCAGTAATCTGAATATTCTTGAAATGGACCGTAGCCATTTGTCCCACCTACATGGACTTTCTTCTTCGATGGGCAAAACTCCTGGATCTCCTACCATCTTTAAAGTGTTGAGAGTATGTGTCTTGGCAGAGAACATGTCTTATGAGCATAGGTTGAGTGAGCTAGGGCTTTTCTTTTTGCAGAAGAGGAAGGAGGTGACTCGATGGAGGTGTATAAGAGGCATGGATAGAATGAATGACCAGTCAAAGACCATTTTCTAGGGTGGAAATGGCTAACACCAGGGAGCATAACTTTAAGGGGTTTGGAGGAAAGTATAGGGGGGATATCAGAGGTAGTTTTTCTACACAGAATGGTGCGTGCACAAAGTGCCCTATGGTAGTAGAGGCATGTACATTAGATAGGCATATGAAGGACAGAAAACTGGAGGGCTTGGAGGAGGGACGGGCTCAATTGATCATGAAGTAGGGTAAAAAGTCAGCCCAATGTCATTGGGCCGAAGGGCTGTGCTGTAACGTCTATGACCTCTGGCCTCTAAGTGAACTCAAGACAGAGGGTCAGCAGATCTCTAAATATCAAGAGAGAGTGGTTTATGAGTTAGTGTGGTAAAAAATTTACCACGACTGAATGGAATGGTGGAACAGGCACTGGAGATCAAACAGATGACTCCTGCTTAGATTCATGAGCTTCGGAGGATAAGGGATAAGCTGACAGAAGGATATAAGATTATAAAAGGGCAGATAGTCAGTCTTTCTCCTAGGGTGAAAATGTCGAATACTGAAGAACGTAGATGTAAGGTGAATGAGGGAATGTTTTTAAAGAGATTTTAAGGTGATTAAACATGATTTATGAGGCAGGTGTTTTTACACAGAGAGTGGTAGGGGAGTTGGTGGAAGCAGATATGATAGCTAAGAAATATTTAGACAGACAGATACAATCAGTCTGTGTATAGAACAGTTACTTATGCATTGTGTTTTATAGGATTGCTTTTATATTTATATCCATTGTGATTTTTTTTATTGTGTTCTTTATGCTTATTTTTTTCATGCTGGATTAGATCCAGAGTAACAAATATTTGGTTCCCCTTTGCACTCGTGTATTGAAGAATTATTTTTTATATTATTATATTGAGATGCAGCTCAGAGTAGGGTTCTAGCCCTTCGAGCCGCGCTTCCCAGCAATCCCCTGATTTTAATCCTAGCCTAATCACAGGACAATTTACGACGACCAATTAACCGGACTGTCTTTGGGCTTTAGGAGGAATCCAGAGCAGTCACGGTTAGAGAGCATACAGACTCCTTACAGGCAGTGGTGGGAATTGAACCTGAGTCACTGGCGTTGTAAAGCATTGTGCTAACCACTCAGCTATCATGCCAAGTTACAATAAGTAATCTGGAATCTTGAATCCTGCAGAGACAAGGGATGGAGGGATATGGATTATGTGCAGGCAGATGGAATTACTTTCACTGAGCATAATGGATAGCACAGAATTTGCGGGCCGAAGGGCCTGTCCCATGCTGTTGTATCATTTATTAACGTGGCTTCTCGTGGTGGAGGAGGAGGAGGAGAGCGAGGTTAAAACAAAGCAAAGAAGTTGACCCGTCACCTCTCAATGAATGGGAGAACCCTCACTCAGGACAAGGTTATCGTCTTGTGCACACCAAGAGGCACTGTATGATTAAAAACTTGCAGCAGCATTGCAGGCATGTAGATCCAAACAGCAACACAGAACATAAAACATGCATAAACTACACAAGAAAGTGAAGGAAAAGGCTGCTTTTCCCCTGAACACCTTTATGGTGAAACAGCGGCAGACTGCGTGCCTGCTTTGTGTGCTTTTATTTTGAAGTGACTCAGGCGACCCGGGCTGGAGAATTACTGAGTCATGAGGCAGAACTCTGTCAGTCGCTGACCGGGCTGTATATATTGTCGGATATCTGTTGGACGTGCCACATTTGGCTGCAATGTTTCCGTGCTGATGTGACTACATTTTAAACTACCCTTTATTGAGCGTCTGTGTGGACATCTAAGCGTCACGCAAGCGAGTCTAGTGAAAGGGAGGTAAGAACTTGCTTTTTACTAAACAAACCACTTTTTTTACTTTGAAGCCTTTATGCAATTTTTTTTGGCAACTATAGTCTAGAGTGCTTGGTGGAGACGTGTGAGGATTCTGGTTAACCTCACAGGTTTGGGATGCTAGTTGGATTTTCCACATGCTCCTACAAAGTAATTTTAAAGTCAGGAAGCGTGGCTCTTCACTGATTGCTGTTATATTGTCAGTTTTACTCTGTAAGGGTGAAATAAAAAAAAAAGTAGCACTAGTTAACTCATCCAGGGCTACTTTTGAAGTATCGTCATTGGTGTATCAAGACAGTCAATTTGTGCATAGCAAGCTCCCACAAACAATACATTGACAAAGGCAAGATAAAGTATTGAAAAGGGGATAAATATTGATCAGGACACCTCTCATCCTTCTCCAGGATAGTTCAGTAGGTTTTTCGTGTCCACCTGAGAGCACAGCCTCTGTTGAGGGTCTCCTTTAGTCGTATGTGTCCAGTAGTGGGAGGGTCTAGGACCTGAGGGCACAGAGTGCAAGTAGGAGGACGGCCCTTCAGAACAGAGATGAGGAGGAATTTCTTCACCCTGAGGGTGGTGAGTCTGTGGAATTCATTGCCACGGACATCTGTGGAGGCCAAGTCATTGGGTGTATTTAATACAGAGTATGATAGGTTCTTAATTAGTAGGGGCATCAATGGTTATGGGAAGAAGGCAGGAAAATGGGATTAAGAGGGAAAATAAATCAGCCATGATTGAATGGCAGAGGAAACTTGATAGGCTGAATAGCCTAATTCTGCTCCCATGTCTTATGGTCTCTCTGACAGTGCAACATTCCCTCAGTACTGCATTGGAGTATCAGGATTGTACGTTCAAGATCCTGGAGGGGTCCCTAAACCCAATGCCTTCTGACTCAGATGGAGAGAGCCCTGCCAACTGGTATTGCAAAGGTCCATGCAGAGTTGGCACCCCAGTATCTAAGGGAAGCCCCCTTACTTCAAGTTCGTATTGTGTGCGGGACCCTACGATAAACATTAGACACAGCATATCACCCAGGTGGTCTATGCCAAATTATAATGTTCTGTCCCAGAACTTCTCCCACACCACCTTCATTTCATCCTAGTATTGGGGTACAAGTTTGATGAAAAAACAACTTAACAGTGTCAGCTACGTGCTCCAAGTGCAGAGTATATTCCATATGAAAGTTGAATTTAAATGCATTCCAAGAATGGATTGACCAAATAACAAAGAAGCTTATCTGCAAGTGTGGATTGAATACTCTGCAAATTCTTTTCAGCCTTGGGACAGACAATTCCTCTTTTGGGCAATTATTTCTCTGTTTTTCTTTAAGAAGAAACTCTTTCTTGGTCCTTTCCCTCACAAACGTCACTCAGACTTGTGAAAGGAAATGAGCCCCAGACCTTTTTCTACTGAGGTTAGTTTTGTCTTGCTGCAAGTATTGGCAATCATACAAGACAAGCAAGGTACCTTGGTCCCAGAAGACTGCCGGTGTTGTCATGGCAGCAGACAAGGTAGAACTTATTTTTTCTTTAAATCAATATAAAGGGGAATGTGACCGTTCCTGGTACTAAATCCCACTTTGGATTTAATAACAGAAGCTGTGCAAACAAGGGAACTCTGCTTGGAAATGTTTTAAGGCTTAATTTCAATTCGTGCCATCCATAAGTGTAAATCTTGATAATGTGGACTTCTTTTTTAAAAAATAGGGATAGAGCACCTGGCATATATTTTATCACATAACATGCATGTGGGGCACCACAGCAGCATAGCAATAAGCCCAACACTACTACAGCTCGGGGTGTTGGAGTTCAGAGTTGAATTCCAGCACCGTCTGTAAGGAGATTGTGCGTCCTCCCTGTGGATATGTAGGTTTCCTCTTGGTGCTCCCATTCAAAGATGTAGTAGCTAGTAGGTTAAATTTTCCAGTGATGTGGCTAGGGTTAAATCAGGGGGCACTGGACAGTACGGGTTGTTGGGCTGGGAGGGCCTATTCCACATTGTATCTCTAAATGCAATCTCAAAAAGTGCTGGAGGAACTCAGCAGGTCAGGCAGCATCTGTGGAGGGAAACAGATGGTTGACGTTTCGGCTCTCAGAGTTTTTCAGTCCAGATGAAGGATCCCAACACAAAATATCAGCTGTCCATTTCCCTCCACAGATGCTGCCTGACCTGCCGAGTTCCTCAGGACTCCAGCACAGTCTCTTGTGTCTATAGTTGGCTTGTCGATCATTTTACACCCATCCGTGGTGCCATGGTGGTCCTGTTAAAGGGAAGAGTGTCTTTGAGGGTAGTAGAGACGCTGCCTCGAGACCTGGATTCAATCCTGATCTCGGGCGCTGTCCGTGTGGAGTTTGCATGTTCTCCCTGTAACTGTGTTGCCATGCTTCTGGCACCAACATAGCATGCCCACAACTGCCAACCCCTTGCGTCTTTGGAACGTGGGAGGAAACTGGGGAGCCCAGAGGAAACCAGGTGGTCACAAGGAGAACATACAAGCTCCTTACAGACAGCAGAGTGAATTGTACCCAAATCACCGGCACTGTACAGCATTACACTAACCGCTGTGCTACCGTTCCAGGTTTACATAGCCCACAGGCCAGGCAGTATCAACAATCAGCCACCCCTGGTGCCTGAAGCACCGACCTCACATCAGAGCCTACGCTGGTTCTAACTCTGTCCGTAGGCAGACAGGAACAGCAAGTCCAGATCAAAGCTCCCTGTCCAATTCTGACAGCAACTGTCCGCAGTGCCTTCCAGAGCTTCGGTCGAGTATGACGGGAGTATGCTTGTGGAAATCATTTCAGGGCCACAGAAGTGGTGGGCTTGTTTTATGGAGATTCCTGCAGTCCGAAGGGCTCACGTAGTCGAGGATGTTGCTTCGATGCTGTCTCCAGTGAAGTGAAAGAAGGATTGGATTGGTCCCCTGAATTAATACAGGGGGAGTGAAGGCTGAAGGTTGCAGATGCTGAAAATCTGCAATCAATACAGACAACAGAGAACATACACAGTTCAACACCGAGCAGGCCATTCGGCCCACCGTGTTGTGCCTGTTTATACTAAATGAGTTTCCCGTTGTGTATCATCCATATCCCTCCATTTCCTTCATAGTCGCCCCTCTATCTAAAGGCCTCTTAAACTGCACCAAACTGGCTTCTTCCCCCTGTTAGCCTTGCCAGACGCATGCCACTCTCTGCGTGCTAAAGAAACTTGGCCTTCACATTGCCTTTAAACTTATCCCTCCCCCCACCTAAAAACACCTCCTTTCTCATTGTTTTTCTACTCCCCATTCTGGTCCCCCCCTTCTCTTCTCCTCATATGGTCACCACCTCCTTCTGGCTCCCTTCTCCTTCCCTTTCTCCCATGGTCCACTCTTCTGTCCCATCAGATTTCTTCATCTTCAGCACTTCACCACTTCCAACTAAACTAGCACCTCCCAGCTTCTTCCTTCATTCCTCTTCCCCCTCACCTGGTCTCCCCTATCACCTGCCGGCTTGAGCTCCTTCCCCTTCCCCTCCTTCCCAGTCCTGACGAAAGACCTCAGCCTGAATCGTCGATTGTTTATTCCCCTTTACAGATGCTGCCTGACCTGCTGAGTTCCTCCGGCATTTTGTGTGTGCTGTTTATCATGAAGTCCACTGGTGTTTGACATGTTTACTCCTGGGAAAAGATTCTGACTGTCTCGCATATCGGTGCCTCCATCAGTCTCCGACGTTGTAAGGAGAGCAGTCCAAGGTTTTCAACCTTTCCCTATAGCTCATACCCTCTAATCCAGGCAGCAATGTCATTAAACTTTTCTGCACCCTCTCCACAGTCTCCACATCCTTCCTATAACAGGGCAACCAGAACAGCAAACAGAACTCCAATTGTGGCCTGACCAGTTATACGCAGATGCCGCATGAAAATTGGAGACCCTCCAGGTCGAGCACCATCTGTTAAGAGGGAAATGGGGTTCCTGGGCTTCCACTCACAACGTGGGAAGTGAGAGGCTGTTGCGGAGGGATCTCATTGAAACCTACCAAATGTTGAAAGCACTAGATAGGGTGGATGTGGAGAGGATGTTTCCTGTGGTGGGGTTATCCAGAACTAGAGGGCACAGCCTCAAAATTGAGGGGTAACCGTTTAGAACAGAGGTAAGGAGGAATTCCTTTCAGCCAGAGAATAGTAAATCTGTGGAATGCTGTGCCGCAGACTGTGGTGGAGGCCAAGTCTGTGCATATATTTAAGGTGGAAGTTGATAATTTCCTGATCTGTCAGGGCATCAAAGGATATGGAGAGAAGGCAGGTGTATGGGGTTGAGTGGGATCCGGGATCAGCCATGATGGAATGGCGGAGCAGACTCGATGGGCTGAATGGCCTAATTCTGCTTCGATGTTTTATGGTATTGTGATCTTAAAGTGGCAAGAGTTTGTGGGAAGGTGGATGGCAAGAGGGAACAGGTGACAGAAGAAGATTAAACAGTTGACATTTCGGGCCGAGACCCTTCCTCAGAGTCCTGATGAAGGGTCTCGGCCCGAAAGGCGGACTGTTTATTCATTTCCATAGGTGCATCTTGACCTGCTGAGTTCCTCCAGCATTTTGTGTGTGTTACTCTGGATTTCCAGCATCTGCTGAATATCTTGAGTTTAAAAGAATGTTAGCTTTATTTGTCAAATGTACTTGGAAACAAACAGTGAAATGCATTGTTTGTGTCAGCGACCAACACAGACTGAGAATGCGCTGGGAGCAGCCTGCAAATGTTTCCACACCTCTGTTGCCGCCATTGCATGCCCCCAACTCCCTCACCCGAATCTCTTCCTCCTTAGAATGTGGGAGGAAAGCAGAGCAGCTAGAGGAAACCCAAAAGGTCATGGGGAGAGCGTGCAAGCTCCTTACAGACAGCGATGGGAATTCAAGCCCAATCTGGTAAAAAAGATTAATAGAGAGCGAAAGATTGCGTAAATGGACAGTGGAGACACAGTGGGTTAAAGATCATGCTTCTATGTAAGAAGATGGTGGTGTGACATATATAAGGTGAATAACTCATGTGGAAGAGTCTAGGACCAGAGGGCACAGCCTCAGAATAGGGGGACGTCCATCTGGAACAGAGATGAGGAGGAGTTTCTTTCGCCAGAGAGTGGTGAAACTGTGGAATCTCTGGAATTCATTGCCACAGGTGGCTGTGGAGGCCTTGTCACTGGGTGCAGTTATGGGGGAGGTTGACAGGTTCTTGATTAGTCAGGGCATGAAAGGTTATGGGGAGAAGGCAAGAGAATGGGGTTAGGAGGGAAATGGATCAGCCATGATGAAATGGTGAAGCAGACTTGATGGGCTGAATGGCCTAATTCTGCTCCTATGTCTTATGGAACCAGACTAAAGGTAGTAAGTGGAGAGAGAAAATAATAAAGAAAAAAAATGCCACCTGTTCTAATGTAATCGAATCTTGACTGGATATGGGAGCGTTAACCAGAGGAATTGCAAGCATAACACTCTTGTTCAAAGAAAAGGGGCAGAAAGATGTGCCAAGCAACTACAGAACAGCCATTTTAAACTCTGTAGCAATACTCTCAAAATGCTGGAGGAACCCTGCAAGACAGGCGGCATCTATGGAGGGGAATGAACAGTCGACATTTCTGGCCAAGACCCTTCATTGGAAGGTTTTAGGAACATTTATCATAAAAAGTTTGCATTGCCAAAGGTGAAACAACACAGAATTTTTTAAAAACAAATCATGTTTGACTAACCTAGATGTGGTAGAGAGGTTGAGGAAGGCAGTGTATTAGATGTCATCTATGTAGATATTTCAGAAACTTCTGGTAAATTCTCAAGTAAAAGGCTGATAAACAAAATTGAAGCCACATGGAATTAGCAGTCATTACTTATCATGGGCAGGAAATTGATGGAAAGGACTGTAATCAGTGTAATGGTAAATGACTGAACTTCATATTGGATACCGAAAGCGAGTTGGTACTGAGAATCCTGCAATCGTTCATATTTGTTGATAACTTAGACATGGGTGTGCAAGATAAAATTTCCAAACTTTGGATAATTCAAAATGTGTGAAACAGGGAGGTGTGGTGTGTTTGAGTTTATTGTATGTTGAAAGTACATAATTTGGTACATTTTTTTGGAAAATTAAATTTAACCACAATGGTCTCTCTGGAGCTCATCTAATCAATTGCAAAAGGAGCCTGGCAAGCTGACAGAACAGGCAGATGGGTCCCAGAGGAAATTTAACACTGACAATTGTGAATTGATGCACTTTGTTGGAAAGGAAATTGGGGAACATTAGAGATAATCACAAAGGTATAAAGAGTGTGCAGGAAAACAGGTGGTCTTCTAGTCGCCATCATTATTCTGTGCTGTGTCGTATGTCGTGGGCAATCATAGTCTTTCCATGATTGTTCTTGGCAAATTTTTCTACAGAAGTGGTTTGCCACTGCCTTCTTCTAGACAGTGTCTTTACAAGGCAGGTGACCTCAGCCATTTGAATACTCTTCAGAGATTGTCTGCCCGTCGTCAGTGGTCACATAACCAGGACTTGGGATATGCACCAGCTGTTCATACGACCATCCGCCGCCTGCTTCCCGTGACCCTGATCCGGTGGGTGTGGGGTGGGGGGAAGATGGTGGTGGCCTAAGCAGGTGCCACGCCTTGCCCAAGAGTAACCTGCAGGCTAGTGGAGAGGAGGGGGCACCTTATTCCTCCTTTGGTAGAGACGTATCTCCACTTTACCACCCAAGTCTTCTAGTACCTCTGCCAATTACCTTGAGTCTTACTACCCATGGAAAGGACAAAAGAAATGTTTTGTAACTGTGGCTTTGTAGTATGTTAGTGAATGACTGTGTTAGAATTACCCACACAGACTGGTGTAACCATCCACCTTATCTAAACCTCTCATAATGTTAAACATTTACATAATGTCATCCCTCATTCTCCTACGTTCCAAGGAATAAAGATCTAATTTGGCCAGCCTCTCCCTATGGCTCAGGCCTTCTAGTCCTGGCAACATTCTCGCAAATCTTTTCTGGACTCTTTCGAGTTTAACCAAGTCTTTCATGTAACAGGCTAACATCTGTTAGATAGTAAAAGATGTTAGCTAAAATTGTGGTTAATGTGGCTCCTCTCAACTCTTTAATCCTTTAAATCTTTACATACTGATGAAGTTATGTTGTGCCTGTTGCATATTCCTGTCTGTGGTAGCATTTGGAATTTGGGATTTTAACACTTAATAGCACGAATGCATATGGAGGGATCTGTTGGTGCGGATTTAGATACAGTGAGTCACACTGTCAGAAACAGGCCCTTAGGCCCATCACATCCATGCTGACCACTGATTACCTACCTCCACTCATCCCGTTCACCGGCGTTCAGTCTGTAGCCTTCACTTGCTCATCCGGACACCATATGATAGAAGAGCAATATTAATCTACATTTTACAGGGGCACCATTGAGAGCGTCCTGACAAGTTCATCTCCATCTAGTATGCGATCGGTCGAGCATCAGACCAGACATCCCTATAAAGGATTGTGAGAACAGCTGAGAGGATCACAGGGGCCCCCCTACCATCCATCCGGACATTTATCAGGAGTGTTGTGTACGCAGGTCCCACTCATCCTCTTTGGACTAGATCCTCTTTAACTTTCTACCATTAGGCAGGAGACGATGATGCATAAAAACAAGAACAGTCAGGATGAGAAACAGTTTCTTCCCCCAGGCCGTTAGGCTTCTGAACTCCCGGCCGCATCATAGGCGATGCGTCACTGGTTAATCTGCTCTATTTAATATTAATGCACTTTAGTTTGTTATTTATGTGTGATTCATCTGCAGATTTTATCCTCACTTTCATAAGTTATTGTGTGTTATGTGTTCCACTGTGCTTTACACCCTGGTTTAGAGAAAGTTTGTCTCGTTTCTACATATGTTACATGGTTATATACGTTATATATATATATATATATATAGTTAAATGACAATAAACTTCACTTGACTTGACTTGAAAAGCAAAAGGGAGAGGGGAGGAAGCAGGAAGCTCCGGAGAGATATTCTGTAATGATCAATAACTCTCTCTGTTTACTTGCACTTTGCTTAGTCTCACCAGGTTTGGTCAGTTGTCTTTTGACATTATCTTTTGAATAGACCAATAGACTTTCAGAGCACTACAGTACAGAAGCAGACCAAGCTATTAATCTGCCTAGTCCCATCGACCTGCTCCCTCACCGTAGCCCTCCATACCCCTCCCTTCCATATAACTACCCAAATTACTCTTAAACGTAGAAATCAAATGGTGTGGTTTCAACAGCGGTTCACCTAATCTTTGGGAAAAGCCAGGAGGGAAAGTTAGGTTGCTGGACAACCCAGCCCTCACCCCACGCTCCTCAAGTGACCAGTAATTTAGCCAGCATTTCTCTTTTGCACATTGCCAGAAAAGAACAGATGACATAAAAGCTGTCATTCATAGTAACACACACAAAATGCTGGAGGAACCCAGCAGGTCAGGAAGCATCTGTAGAGGAGAACAAACAGTCAATGTTTCTGAGCGAGTCCCTTCATCCGGACTGGAAAGAAAGGGGACAGAAGCCAGAATAAGAAGGTGGGGGGAGGATGAAGAGTATTCATGGTACATTATCATGTTGCGATATCCAATACCCACTGTTCTGTTTAAAAACTGTGTGGTGGGTGTCTGGAATGGGCTGCCGGGGTAGTGGTGCAAACAGATAGTGGCTGTTAGACTCATGAATATTCAGGGTACACAGTCAGAAGAGACCCAGTTTCATTTGGCATTGTATATAATAACGATACTCTATTTGAAAGAAGAATTGGGAATGTGACATAAGATTGAAGACAAAAAGTTCATACCTATTTTATGCTTCTTCAAAGGTATGAATCCTTGAGGAAATTCAACACCATCCAAGACAAAGCAACCCTCTGGACTGGCACTCCTGTCCACCATTCCAAACATTTATCCTCCCCACCGATGACACATATTCTCTGCATCTACAAAATGCACTGAGGTGGCTCGCCCAGGCTAGTCCGTCGGTTGTCTGTGGAATGCACTGCCATAGGCGACTTTGGAGGCCAAGTCATTGGGTATATTTGAAGCGGAAGTTGACAGGTTCTTGATTAGTCAGAGCGTCACGGGTTATGGGGAGAAGGCAGGAGAAAGTGGTTGAGAGGAACAATAAATCAGCCATAATAGAATGGCAGAGCGGACTTGCCTAATTCTGCTCCTTTGTCTTATGGTCTCATGGACGGTGCCTCCCAAATCCTTGACATCTACCACGATGGAGTAGGTGCATAGAAATGCCCCCACCTGTAAGTTCCAGGTCACAGCACAGTATATTTCTATGCCTACCTCCTTGAGTGTCATCCCCAACAGCCCTCTGGGTGCATCTTCACCATAAGGACTATGGCAATTCACAAAAGCAGCTCACAATCACCGTCTCAAAGGCACCAAAGGGTGGGCAGTAATTCCTGGCCATGAAAAATGAACGAGTAAATGTTGCCTCCACAGAACATAGAACAGTACAGCTTAGTAACATGCTCTTTGATCCACAATGCCTACACCAAACACAATGCCAAACTAAACCAAGTCTCTTCCAAGACCCATATCCTTCCAGCTCCCTCCATTAGGGCAACACGGTACCGTGGTGGTTAGGGTAATGCTTTACCAGCAACCCAGGTTCAATTCCCACTGCTGCCTGTAAGGAGTTTGTACGTTCTCCCCGTAACTGCGTGGGTTTCCTCCGGGTGCTCTGCTTTCCTCCCACAGTGCAAAGGTGTTACCAGTCGGCAGGTTAATTGGTTATCGTAAATTGTCCTGTGATTAGGCTAGGCTTAACTTGGGGGATTGTTGGGCAGAGCGGCTGAAGGGCCTATTCCGTGCTCTTTGTAAATAAATAACCCTGCGTCTCATGGTAATGAGGGCAGCACAGTTAGCGCAACGCTTCAAAAGCGCCAGCAATCAGAGTTCAGTTCCAGCCACTGTCTTTAAGGAGTTTATAACTTCCTCCTATGACCACATGGGTTTTCCCCTTGTGTTCCAGTTTCTTCCCACGTTTCGAAGATGTGCAGATCAGGGTTAGTAAGCTGTGGGCATTTATATTGACGCCAGAAGCACGGTGACGCTTATGGTCCACCCCCAGCACACCATTGGACTAGGTTGGTCATTGACAAAAAAATTGCCCTACACCTCTCCTCTAACCTAAAATTCACGTCCTCTCTTTCTTGCCACTTCCACCCTGGGATAAAGATTCTGACTGTCTATCCTGTCTATGCTTTTCATAATTTGAACATTGAGATCTCCAACTTCCGGTAATTCCCTCCCCCTCCCTTCCCCCATCCCAGTTTCACTCTGCCCCCTCCTCCAGCTGCCTATCACCTCCCTCATGGTTCCGCCTCCTTCTACTACCCATTGTGTTTTCCCCTATTCCTTCTTCACCTTTCCTGCCTATCCCTTCCCTGCTTCCCCCCTCCCTCACCCCTTGACCTTTCCCCGTACTGGTTTTTCACCTGGCACCTACCAGCCTTCTCCTTCCCACCCTCCCCCCACCTTCTTTATAGGGCCCCGCCCCCTCCCTCTTCAGACCTGATGAAGGATCTCAGCCCGAAACATTGACTGTCCGTTTCCACGGATGCTGCCCGACCTGCTGAGTTCCTCCAGAGAGTTGTGCATGTTGCTTTGACCCCAGCGTCTGCAGAATATTTTATGTTCATAATGTTATAAACTTCTATCAGATCTCCCCTCAGCCACTGGAGAAAACAACTCAACTTCATCTAAGCTCTCCTTGTAGCTCATACCCTCTAATCCAGGCAGAATCCTGATAAACGTCTTCCACGTAATCTCCAAAGTCTTCACGTCCTTCAAGGGGAGACTAGAACTGCACACAATACTCCGAGTGTGGCCTAACCAAAGATCTATACAGCTGGAACACAACTTGTTTACTCTTATACACAGTGCCCCAACTAATCAAGGCAATTATGCCTTATATAATTCCACCACTATATTAGTACATGGAGCACTACAAATCATAGGTGAATTCCTCTGTGCATGCATCTGCTCTGAAAAAGCCTAGTACATAGATGTGTCGTTAACAGGTTGTATAAATGTTCCTTGTCTAAGTTCCCCCATTTTGTTGCAGAATTGCTTAATTTATTTGGCATTTGCTCGGACGTCGTAGCCACTTGCTTGTCCCAAATTCTAAGGATTTTGGCTGAATGCTCTAACTGGATCACATTTCAGTAGATAGCAGAAGAATGACTATTCTGTTTTCAACCTTCAGCTAATTTTAGCTGCTTCAGTATTACTGAAAAAGGAGTCTAACTGGCACCTAACCATCTATTGCAATGAAGGGATAACTCAGCATTTCATTCTGCTTTCCTTCTTTGGATTGGAACGGGCATTAGCATATTTAGTATTTATATGAGCTTAGGAGGGTAGCTTTTCTCATTTTAAGATTTTTTCTTCAGATTAGCTTTATTAGCTTCACATATGCATCAGAACTTGCAGATATTGCATCAACGACCATCACAGTCCGAGAATGTGTTCAATTCAGCCCGCAAGTGCCTGGTGTGAATATAATGTATGCACAACATACTTGTGTGTCTTCGGAGAGTTCAAAGTCCCAAGTAAGTTTATTACCAATGTACGTACATACAACCCTGAGATTCATTTTCTTGTGGGCTTTCACAGAAGAACAAAGAATAATAAATAATATTATATAAATAATAAATAATGTAAAAAACAAAGAATAAACAAAGAAAAACAATAGAATCCGTGAAAAAGACAAACAAAGTATGACAAACAATCAATGTGTAAAAGACGAAAAACCGTATAAATATAAAAACAAACAAATAAACAAACAAATAAATAAATACTAAGAACATGAGTAGCGAATCTGTGGAATTTGTTGTGTCAGGTGCCATGGAGGCGAAGTGATTGAGTATATTTAAAGCAGAGGTTAATAGTTTTTTGATTAGCCAAGGTGTCAAAGGTTACAGGGTGAAAGTAGGGGAATCAGGTTGAGAGGGTTAATAAATCAGCTGTGATGGAATGGTAGAACAGACTCGATGGGCTGAATAGCCTAATTCTGCTGCTATGTCTTATGGTCTTATGCTCTTATGGTATTCACAATAGAACAAACAAATACAATAGAATCAGTGAAAAACTGCACACAAAGACTGCAAACTTGCAAAAGGAAACTGCAAATAAAAGAATAAATAAATAAATAACAAATGAGCCCATGGTATTACAGGAAAGATTCTAGCATGGATAAAGCAGTGGCTGATTGACAGGAGGCAAAGAGTAGGAATAAAGGGAGTCTTTTCTGGCTGGCTGCCAGTGACTAGTGGTGTTCCGCAGGGGTCTGTCTTGGACCAATTCTTTTTACATTATATTTCAATGATTTGGATGAAGGAATTGATGGCGTTGTTGCAAAGTTTGCAAATGATATGAAGATAGGTGAAGGGGCTGGTAGTTTTGAGGAAGTAGAGAGGCTACAGAAGAACTTAGACAGATTAGGAGAATGGGCAAAGAAATGGCAGATGGGATATAGTGTTGGGATGTGTATGGTCACGTACTTTGGTAGAAGAAATGAAAGGGTTGACCATTTTCTGAATGGAGAGAAAATACAAAAAACTGAGGTGCAAAGGGACTTGGAAGTCCTTGTGCAGGATTCCCTAAAGGTTAATTTGTAGGTTGAGTCGATGGTAAGGAAGGCAAATGCAATGGTTTCATTCATTTCAAGAGGAATAGATAGATAGATAGATAGATAGATAGATAGATATACTTTATTCATCCCGAGGGAAACTGGGTTTCATTACAGCCACACCAACCAAGAATAGAGCGTAAGTATAGCAATACAAAAACCACAAACAATCAAACAACAAAATGCAAACTATGCCAGATGGAAAATACGTCCAGGACCAGCCTATTGGCTCAGGGTGTCTGACCCTCCACGGGAGGAGCTGCAAGGTTCGATGGCCACAGGCAGGAACAACCTCCCATGCTGCCCAGTGTTGTATCTCGGTGGAATATGGCCGGAGTCCAACAGCAAAAAGTTCAATATCCGGTCTACAAACACATTCCTCGATCGTAATATGACCCGGATTGCACCATCCGTTGTTAACCAGAACAGCAAGCCCCCAACTCCTTTACGCTTACCGCTCTCAGTGCACTTCCGGTCAGCCCGAACGGTCTGGGAGCTGTCCATGGAGAAGTTTTGATCGGGTATGTCCTCGTGCAGCCCCGTTCCGGTGTAACACATAACACTGCACTCCCAAAATGTTCTCTGACGCCTGGCTAGCATCGTGAATAGAATATAAAAGGAAGGATGTAATGTTGAAACTTTATAAAGCACTGGTGCGACCTCACTTGGAGTATTGTGAGCAGGTTTGGGCCCCTTATCTTAGAAAGGAAGTGCTGAAACTGGAGAGGATTCAAAGGAGGTTCACAAAAATGATTCCAGGGTTGAATGGCTTGTCATATGAAGAGCGGCTGATAGCTCTGGGCCTGTATTCACTGGAATTTAGAAGAATAGAAGGGGTGACCTCATTGAGATCTGTTGAATAGTGAAAGGCGATCAGAAAGGTGGTACAGGAGCCTCACTCACACCTCCAGGTTCTGGAACAGTTACTACACCTCAACCATCAGGCTCCGGAACCAGAGGGGATAATTTCACTCAACTTCACTTGCCCCATCATTGAAATGTTCCCATAACCCATGGACTCATTTTCAAGGACTCTTCATCTCATGTTGTTGATATTTATTGCTTATCTATTTATTTTTTGTTATTTCTTTCTTTTGTATTTGAACAATTTGTTGTCTTTTGCACACTTGTTGAATGCCCAAGTTGGCGAAGTCTTTCATTTTGAATATTATCCTATTATTCTATTATGGATTTATTGAGTATGCCCACAATAAAATTAATTTCAGGGTTGTATATGGTGACATATATGTATTTTGATAATAAAGCTACCTTGAACTTTGAACTTTGGATGTGGAGGCTTTGGAGAGTTTCACCTGGAGGGTGGATTAGAGTCTTTGAACTACGAGGAGAGCTTGGACAAATTTGAGTTGTTTTATTTGGAGACATTGTGCCCAAGGGGAAATCTGATAGAAGTTTATAAAATTATGAAAGGCATAGATACGGTAGACAGTCAGAATCTTTCCCCCAGGTTCCAATTATAATTTCACTTTCTGGATTTTCCCCTTGGTGTCTGATAAAACAAAATTGAACTAACAGCCTTCTATCTTAAAGGAAGGAGCCCAACCTGAGGACCTAGAGCCCAAAATAGCCAGCATGTTTGTCAGGGCCTCTGTTTTGTGTTACTGAAATCCTACTGGCATGTGCATATGTTTATGTTTGAGACAGTGTTGACATTAATAGAAGATGTGAAGCAACATTTCATTGGAACCGCAATGCCAGATGTTCCTTCAGTTTTTATGCATACCCTTCTCGTTAGGGCAGCTGCCACAGCACAAGAAACCAGAAACAATGCAAGCTAGATTAGCGAAGAAAATCAAAAGGATTTGAGATAGAAACTTATCTATGATCTGCGCTAATAGTCCATGTTCAAAATTCAAAGTAAATTTATTATCAAAATACATGCAGTATATGTCACCATTTGATTCATTTTCCTGTGGGCATTCACAGTTAATAATAAAGATCACAATAGAATCAATCACAATCAAAGGACAAACAACCAATGTGCAAAAGACAAAAAAGATCTGCTCAGGGGTGGGGAGGGCTTTACCTGTGATATTCCCCATTGTTCCGCTCTGGCGTTGCACAGTAGTGTAGTAGTTAGCACAGCGCTTTACAGTACAGGAGACCCAGGCTCAGTTCGCACCACTGTCTGTAAGGGCTTTGTATGGGATTCCTCCAGGTGCTCCTGTTTCCTCCCACAGTCCAAAGACCTACCGGTGTCGGTAGGTGAATTGGTCATTGTAAATTGTCCCATGGTGTTGGTGGTGGCATCCGTTAGTCTCGAGAGACCATGGATCTGTGCCTGGAATGTCTCGCTTCAGTCTGTGTTAGAGCAGCGTCTGTTGTGGCTGTAGAGGCCCACACGGGAGTGACAGTCTCGGCTGCATCGACTGCACTTGAAGACGCTGTCCTCCAGTGTTATCTTGGTGCTGTTTTTCCGATGAGTGCGCTTTTCTTCAGCAGCAAGCCTCAGCTTCTCTTCTCTTTTTAGACCTCTGCGTAGTTCGCATTTGTAGTTCATGATTAGGTTCGGATTAAATCGAGGGATTGCTGGGCAGCATGGCTCGAAGGGCCAGAAGGCCCTATTCCGCGCTGTATAATAAAAATAAAATGATAAAAAATAAAATAAAACTCTTTTATTTTGATTTCATTGGGTGATGTTTCAGTATGGAGTATAGTGAGCATACAATACAATTTTGTACATGAGCTATGCTCAGTGGCCACGTTGTTAGGTACCTGATAAAATGGCCACTGAGTGTATGTTCGTGGCCTTCTGCTGCTATGGCCCATCCACTTCAAGATTCGACACGTTGTGCATTCAGAGATGCTGTTCTGCACACCACTGTTGTAACATGTGGTTATCTAAGTTTCTGTCACCTTCCTGTCAGCTTGAACCATTCTGACCATTCTTCTCTGACCTCTCTCATTAACAAGATGTTTTCATCCACAGAACTACAGCTCGCTGGATTTTTTTTTTCACACCATTCTCTGTAAACAGAGCAGGGGTTCCCAACCTTTTTTAGGACATGGATCCCTACCATTAACCAAGGGGTTTATGGCCCCCAGCTTGGGAGCCCCTGCTCTAGAGACTGTTGTGCATGCAAATCTCAGGAGTTTATTCGTTTCTGGCACTCAAACCATCTGGTCTGGTACGAAAAATCATTCCAAGGTCAAAGCCACTTAGATCACATTCCTTCCCCATGCAGGTGATTGGTCTGAACAACAACTGAACCTCATGTCTGCACGCTTTTATGCATTGAGATGCTGACACATGATTGGCTGATTAGATACTTACATTAAGGTGAAGGTGTACAGGTGAACCTAAGAAAGTGGGCACTGAGTTGTAAAAGAAGTTTCTAGCTTTCAGTAAAGGGTCCCTTACCATTGGAAGTGTCATGTGTTATAGTTATCTGCCTGAGTACAAGCAGATTCCATCCTGCCTTTCAAAATGAATTTGAATTCGAATTCAAAATGAATTTTCAAAATGAAAATAAATTCGTATAAGATCCTAAAGGGATTGGACAGGCTAGATGCGGGAAGATTGTTCCCGATGTTGGGGAGGTCTAGAACGAGGGGTCACAGTTTGAGGATAGAGGGGAAGCCTTTTAGGACCGAGGTTAGGAAAAACTTCTTCACACAGAGAGTGGTGAATCTGTGGAATTCTCTGCCACAGCAAACTGTTGAGGCCAGTTCATTAGCTATGTTTAAAAGGAAGTTCGATATGGCCCTTGTGGCTACAGGGGTCACGGGGTATGGAGGGAAGGCTGGGTTCTGAGTTGGATGATCAGCCATGATCATAATAAATGGCGGTGCAGGCTCGAAGGGCCGAATGGCCTACTCCTGCACCTATTTTCTATGTTTCTATGAATAAAATGGATAGATTTCTAGCTTTAAGGAAAGGAACTGGACAATGGAACTAATTGGGAAGCAAAGACCAGACTATAAAAATCTGAAATAAGAGCATAAAATGTGGAAATACTACAGACAAGGCAGCGTCTGTGGGAAGAGAACCAGAGCCGAAACACGAGCCTTCGGTCTTGAAGGACCAGCTTTATTTGTCACATGTACATCAAAGCATACAGTCAGATACATCATTTGCGGCAAATCAAATCAGTGACGATTGTGCTGGGGGCAGCCCACAGTGTTGCCAATGCTTTCAAGTCCAACATAAGATGACCACAACTTACTAACCCTAACTCGTACATATTAGGAACGTAGGAGGAAACCAGAGCACCTGGAGGAAACCGAAGTGCTGATGAAGAAAGCGTGAAAACTCCTTACAGTCAGCAGCAAGATTTGACCCCTGACCTTACAGCTGGCACTGTAAGCCATTGCGCTAACCCAGGGGTTCCTAACCTGGGGGTCCACAGACCCATTGATTAATGGTAGGGGCCGATAACATAAAAACAGTTGAGAACCCCCTGCGTTAACCACTATATTACCATGCTGCCCCAAGGCACCAATATGGTTCTAAAGTTGTGTATACAGTACTGAGCAAAAGTCTTAGGCACATATGTATAGCTAGGGTGCCCAAGACTTTTGCAAAGTACTGTAGTAATTTTATGTATTTCATTGTACTACTGCCACAAAAAAAAACAAATTTCATGATGTATGCGAGTGATGATAAACCTGATTCTGATATGGGCCTCTGTTGTGGACTGAGAGTGGGAAGGGGGCAGGGAGAGGGGAATCGTGGTTGGGAAAAGGGGAAGGGAGAGGGGGAGAACGGGAAGCACAAGAGAGACATTCTGTAATGATCAATAAACCAATTGTCTGGAATCAAATGACCTTGCCTGGTGTCTCAGGGCTGGGAGTGTCTGTGCCCCACCACCCCTGGCACTCTTTCTCTGCCACCTGCCCCACACCCCTCCTGTGGTGCTCCACTCTTACCATTCCCCACATCCTGTGCTCCCGCCAGATTTACAAACTTGCTGCCTGCTCCTCGTTGACAAATATGGTACTGTGCAAAAGTCTTAGGCACCCTCGCGATATATATGTGCCAAAGACTCTTGCACGGTACTATATTTTCCAAGTCAGAAGAGCGGCAGATGTTGGAATCTATGGTAACAAATAACACGATGCTGACAGAACTCTGTAGGTTATGGGGGGAGGAGGGGGAAATGGGAGGAGGAGTTGCTAATGCTTGGATCAAGACCTCGCATCAATTTGTCAAAGTCAAAGGCCAAGGTTATCGTCACATGCACAAGTACGTGTGTGCACAGGTGCATTGAAAACCTTGCTGCAACATCACAGGCACATGGCACCAGATAAACAGCATTCAGCAATTATACCCAATTTTTACAAGAAAGTCTGAGTGACTTTAATGGGAATAATAAACATTCAAATGTTAGGGTGCGACATATAAAATTCAATGTCGTTTAAGACCAGATATGGATGTGTAACAGAATATTTGGGTTACTGGATGAACAACTGATTACTGATCCAAGTCCCACCACAAGCAGCTGGTAAAATTAAATTCACATAACTGAATCCATCTGGAACCAAAAGAAAATCTTAGATGTGAAAATAGATTGTTGGAAAATTCCAAGACACAAGGGACTGCAGATGCTGGGATCTGGAACAATAAGGTAGAGTCGCAGTTAACATAATGCTTAACAGTGCCAGCAACCTAGGTTCAATCCCCACCACCATCTGTAAGGAGTTTGTACATTCTCCCTTTGACCACGTGGGTTTCCTCCAGTACTTCGGTTTCCTCCCAAAGATGTACCAGGTACTGGGTCAATTGGTTACATGGTGCAGGCTCATTGCCCAGAACCATGTTGTATCTTGAAATTTAAAAAAATAAATTAAACACACAAAGTGCTGGAAGAACTTAGCAGGTCATATACGGAGGGAAATGGACAATCGACGTTTCTGGGTCAAGCCCCTTCATCAGGATGGGCAGTGCAAGTGAAGAGTCACAGCCTGAAACGTCAACTGCCCATTCGCCTCCAAAAAGACCACTGAGGTCCTCCTGAGTTTGGGGTGCTGCTGTAGGAAAATCCCATCTGATTCGTTGACATCCTTCAGTGGACAACAATCTACCATCCTTGCCCAGTCAATGTCTCCAAATCCCACTATGTATTTGACATTTACCTGTCTCCTCGGTTTGTGGTGACTGGAAATGGATCAGAAATAGTGACCTTGTCAGTAATGTTCATGTCCAATGAATGGTTAACAAAACAAGATGGATGTGAACAATGGACTTCCCCCTACGCACCATAGACATCAGAATCAAATCAGGTTTAATATATCACAACAGGGACACAATCCATTACATCATAATAGAGAAAAAAACAGTAAATTACAGTAAGTATATATATTAAATAGTTAAAATAAGTAGTGCAAAAATCAGAATTAAAGAAGTAGTGAGGTAGTGTTCATGGGTTCAATATCCATTCAGAAATCTGATGACAGAGTAGAAGAAGCTGTTGCTGAATCATTGAGTCTGTGCCCTCAGGCTTCTGTACCTCCTCCCTACTGAGAAGAAGGCTTGACCTGAGTGATGGGGGTCCTTCAGGATGGACGCTGCCTTTTTGAGGCATCGCTCCTTGAAGATGTCCTGAATACTATTCAGGCTAATGCCCAGTCTCTGCAGCTTACTTCGATCCTGTGCCGTAGCCCCCTCCTCCCCCCCCAACCCCAGACCAGACGGTGACGCAGCCAGTTAGAATGCTCTGCACGGTATATCTGCACATCTGGACATGCTGGTGGGTTAACTGGCTTCTGTAGCTTGTTCTATCATGTTCTGAAACAAAGAATGTCAAGCAGTACAGCAGGGGAACAGGCCCTTTGGGCAGTGATGCCTGTGCCAAAAATGACTCAAAAGGTTCAGAGGATTGAAAGTACATTTACATCAAAGTACATATGCAGTATACAACCCTGAGATTCGTCTTCCACTGGCAAACAAAGAAAATCATGCAACCTGTTCAAAGAAAAACATCAAAACCCCCTCCAAGTGCAAAAAACAAATCGCGCAAATGGCAACAAACAAGAACGAGCAAAACCACAGAATATAAAACACAAAATCGAAAAATTCCATCTTCAGTTCAGCTCAGCGTTCATTACCTGCAGGCCGCCCCAATTCAAAGTCACCCAAAATAGCAACAAAAGAAAGGAGCAATCGGGAACTTCAGTCCAATCCCCAAACTGCAGAACCAGAACATCAGTACCCATCCTCCGACAGGGTCAAGGGAGAGAGAGAGAGAGACCATTTGAACACAGGGACCTTCTCTAGGGAAAAACGAGTGAGAGGGAGAATGAGAAAGAGACTGCCAACGCAGATACCTTCCGCCGGCAAGGGGCTGACGGACAGCGCCGGACCTTTGCTTGCCTTCCGCACTCACCTGATATTTCCAATCTTCCTCGGTGCTTTAATCAGCAAGATTAAGTGACGCTAATCTGAACTAACCCCACTTGCCTGTACAAGGTCCACATCCCTCCATCCCTTGCCTCTTCATGTGCTGGTGTAAATGACTCTTAAATGTTATTATTTTATCTGTTTACACGCTCGCAGGCTCTTGTGTCGCCTGCCCTGTGGGAGAGGGGAGAAGAGAGAGTGGGTGGGGTCTGTGCTCTACTGAGGCAGCAAGAGGTACAGACAGACTCCGCAGAGGGAGACTGGTCTCCATGACATGCTGTGTCCACAATTCTGTAGTTTCTCACGGTCACATGCAGAGCAGTTGTCACACCAAGTTGGTACGCATCCAGACAGAATGTTTTCTATAGTTAATCAATAAAATTGGCAAGGGTCGATGGGGAGGTGTCAAATTTACTTATTTACTTAGAGACATGGTGCAGCTCAGGTCCTTCCACCCCACAACCTCAGCAACCAACCTATTTAACCCTAGCCAAATCACAGGACAATTTACAATGGCCTATTAACCTACTGACTGGTGTGTCTTTCAGCTGCGGAAGGGATCCAGAGCACTGTGTACTCAGGAAGGAAGTACAAACTTTTACAGACAGCGTCAAAATTAAATTCCGAACTCCAAAGCTCTGAACTGTAAGAGCATAGCGCTATCTACTACGTTACCTTTATTTAGCCTCCTGAGGAGGTAGAGGCATTGGTGTGCTTTCTTGGCTGTGGCAGCCACGAGGTTAGAACAGGGCAGGTGACGTTCACACCTAGAAACCTGAAACTTGTCAACCTTCTCAACCTTAACACCACTGGTGTAGGCAGGAGCCTGTGCACCAACCACCACCCCCCCCCCCGCTGAATTCAATAACTAGCTCTTTGCATTGTGTGTGTGTGTGTTCTTGAGTGTGTGGCAACACTTGCAGGCTGCCCCCAGCACCTCCTGAGATTGTTCTGGTTTTTAATGTAAATGACACATTTCACTGTCTGTTTCATAGAAACATAGAAATCTACAGCACATTACAGGCCTTTCGGCTCACAATGTTGTGCTGAACATGTAAGAGACCTTCTCTAAAGACTGCCTAGAACCTCCCTACCGCATAGTCCTCTATTTTTCTAAGCCCCATGTACCTATCTAAGAAACTTAAAAGACCCTGTTGTATCCGCTTCCACCACCACTGCCAGCAGTGCATTCCACGCACTCACCACTCTCCATGTGAAAAACTTACCTCCGACATCCCCTCAGTACCTATTTCCAAGCATCTTAAAACTATGCCTCCTCATGTTAGCCATTTCAGCCCTGGGAAAAAGCCTCTGACTATCCACGTGATCAATGCCCCTCATCATCTTATACACCTCTATCAGGTCACCTCTCATCCTCCGTTGCTCCAAGGAGAAAAGGCCAAGTTCGCTCAACCTATTCTCATAAGTTACGCCCTCCAATCCAGGCAACACCCTTTTCAATCCTTTTCAATGTACATGTGATAAATAAATGAATCTAAAGCGCGGCTCTGGAATCCCAAGGCTGTATATGGTAACATATGTGTATTTTGATAATAACGCTACTTTGAACTTTGAAATTCAGCTATTGCTCTTGCCCGTCTCCAGGCTCTGCAGCAAAGTTCAAAAATGCATCTGGGGCCATAAGCTTGTCTGCCCCCTTTGTTCAGATGCCACATCCACCTGCTGCCCGGAAATTCCTGAGATGAGGTGAGAACAATCAGATCTGTCTGAGGAGATGTACTGGTTAGGCACCATCTTTAAAGGTCTCTAATTGATGGGCAAGCTAGCTTTGTTTCAAAGTTTAAAGTTCAAAGTAAGTATATTATCGAAGTATATAAATGTCACCGTACGCTACCCAGAGATTCAATTTTTGCAGGTATTCACAGCAGAACAAAAAATCCAATGGAATTAATGAAAAACTACACACAAACAACCAATGTGCAGAAGAAGACGAACAGTACAAATGCAAAAAAAAAATAAATACTACTGAGAACATGAGTTGTGTATAGTGTGTCCATAGGTTCGGGAGCCATTTCAGTGTTGGGGTGAGTGAAGTTATCCACCTTGGTTCAGGAGCCTGATGGTTGAGGGGTAATAACTGCTCCAGAACCTGGTGGTGTGGGTCCTGATGCTCCTGATGCCACCAGGGAGAAGAGAGTGTGGCCAGGAAGCTGGAGGTCCCTGATGATGGATGCTACGTTCTTGTGCCAGCTTTCCACATAGATATGGTCAATAGAAGGAGGGCTTTGCCTGTGATGGATAATGTCTGGTGAGCTTAGCCAATGGGGGTTTATATTTTTTATAAAAAAGCATTTTTGATGTGCTTGCTGTATTGAATCTCTGCCTTTTTCGGAACAATGTGAATGTCCTGTTGGATTCTGATGTTTTTAATCCAAGGTTCCTTCGGAAGTCAGGAAAGGGGCATAACACTTGTTGCTTCACAATTGCTTTATTAAGCGCTAACAGAACAAAGAGAATTGAAATTGGACAGTGACAGAGGTCTAGTAATGGAAGGGAGAGAGAAGCAAAGAAGGTGGGGCCGGCTGCGTGGTCAGCTCTTTTTACATCATTGAGAAGAAGCATTCCAATTAAATTTGCAGATAAAAGTCAACCAATCAGATGGCTCCTATTCAAATAATGAAACAGCAGAGAAGCCTCCAGAGCTTTCCAGAATGAAACAAATAAACAAATATATCTATATATTTGTGTGCGTGCGTGTGTCTGTAGTTATACAAAATGCAAGCAGACAATTAATTGTTAACCTGCAAAGAAGATAACAATTGAACAGCCCGGAACGTTCTAAGTCATGGTCAGCATTCCATAGCAAAGCACTATTTTTCTGACAGGAAGCAGTCATCACTGACAAGGCCTCACTGCCTTTGAGAAACTGCTGGTGAGTCACCTTCTTAAGCCATTGTTCCCTTCCTAATGAAAACAGCTCAGCACATCACAGGAACCAGTCTCCCCCCTACGAACTTTGTCTATGCTTCTCACAGCCTCAGTAAAGCAGCCAGCATAATCAAAGATATCACCCGCCCTAGGCATCCTCTCATCTACCCTCTCCCTTCATCTGGAACATTCAGAAGCCTGAAAGCATGTCATAAATACAAGAAGTCCTGCAGATGCTGGTGATTCCATAGTAACACACACACAAAATGGTGGAGGAACTCAGCAGGTCAGGCAGCATCTGTGGAGAAGAATAAAGAGTCAAAACCCAGGTTCAAGGATAGCTTCTATCCTGCTGTCATAAGATTATTAAATAGTTCCCTAGAGTACAATAAATTGGACCCCTGTACTCACAAGCTACCTCCTTATAATCTTGCATTTTGTTGTTTGCCTGCACTTCCCGTTCTGAAGGAGTTTTTACGTTCTCCCAGTGACTGCATGGGTTTCCTCCAGGTGCTCCGGTTTCCGCTCAAATTCTAAAGATGGTCGGGAAGGATTAGTGATAGTGAGTTGCAGCCATGACAGAAGAATGGAGGGCTAAGTAGGAGGGAAGGGTTAGATCGATCTTAAGGTGGGACAGTCCAACCCCGTGGGCCGCAGAGCCTGTGCTGTGCTGTGCTGTGCTATGTTGGTGCCAGAAGCATGGAAGCATCACTTCCTTGGACTGATGTAGTCGTTGACACAAACGACCCATTTCACTGTATGTTTGGATGTTTCAATGTGCATGGGGCAAATAAAGTTCATCTAATCTAATCAGAAAGGCAATGTCCCTAAATACACAACAACATTGAACTCTTCAAGTAAACTTTTTTTAATTACACTTTTTTAATGCGCTTGCTTCCAAGGCACAAAAAGGAAATAGCGGTCAAAATTGATGAAGGTTGCTCTATCTCCCCTGTTCTAATGTCACGCTAAGCTTTTCCCGTTGTTTGCCGGGTCAGTCCTGGTGCCTCCAAGTCTGCTTCGTGCAATAATGTTTCAAGTTCTTGATCTGCAAACCATCAACTGCCATCCTTAAACCAAAGATATATAAACCCACTGCTCCAGAGCAAGAAGCCTTAACCATCTGCTTACAGAATCTGAAATGGGATGAGCAGCACATTTACCACAAGTCTGATAACCGACAGAACCTTTCTGTTTTTTCCTGGAATTTACCATTTCAATAAGTTCAAGTCTTCAGAGGGATTAATATTGGTTTCAGTGATTAATGATAGCCGTGGGATATAAGGGAATGTTTGGCTGACGAAGTTTATTATCCAAATGGTAAGAGAATAATAAAGAACAGAGTAAAACTACATTGCAACTTCAATCCCCTGCCCCAGATGTGCTCTGTCACTCTCTCACTCTCACTCTGATCACAAAAGACACACACTGACCACACACACACTTTGACCGCACATAAACGTACACATATACACCCAAACTTACACACTCTGACCACAAATCCATACAAACACATACACCTACATAGAATTTGACCACACTCAAAACACAAACACGTAGGTATACATACACACACACACACACACACACACACACACACTTTGACCGCACACAAAACATACACACACGCCCAAGCTTACATACACTTTGAACACAGATCCATACATACTGATGCGCAAACATACATACACACACACGCGTAGATTTTAATTACACACAAAATGTACACACACACACACTGACTACACTCACATGAACTCCC
Organism: Mobula hypostoma; assembly: GCF_963921235.1. Lineage (NCBI taxonomy): Eukaryota > Metazoa > Chordata > Chondrichthyes > Myliobatiformes > Myliobatidae > Mobula > Mobula hypostoma. Next base: position 186,578,356 of record NC_086101.1, on the reverse strand, counting down.
TATCCTCAGAACTGTGACTTCAGTTGCACGAGAAGTTACCATGATCACTCTGTGAGTTTAGGGTGAGGACAGGTCTTGCTCACTGGCATCAATTGCTGTTCTCACCGACTGTAGTTTCAAATTAGCAGGCTGCCTTAGGTCTTTTTAAGTAGGAATGGCCAGGCCTGACTACGATCCTACCATAAGGCCTAAATGTGGGGTTGGCAATACTCCAGCACAGACTCTCCAGCAGTGATGTGTTGCTCCCCTGGATACTGCCCCAAGCAACTCCACAGTAAAGTCAATTTTTCAAAGACAAATGCATATTTTCACCAATTTATTTATTTAAAAAGTGGAAATGGAGCCAAAGGTAGGTTTACTGATAGTCTGGGATGACTGGCTGTATTATGTGATAAATCCTTACAGAACTGGGTCATACAGAACTAAAATATGTTACTTATGAACCTATGCTTGGGAATAGAAGAACCTGAGTTAACGGGAAAGATTGAAGAGGTTAGGAATTTATTCCCTGGAGCACAGGGGAATGAGAGGAGATTTGATAGAGGAATATAAAATTATGAGGGGTATAGTTGGAGTGAATGCATGGAGGTTTTTACCCCCCAGGTTGGCTGAGACTAGAACTAAAGTGGAATCTGAGGGGGAATGTCTACACTCAGAGGGTGGTGAAAGTGTGGAACAAGCTGCCAGCAGAAGTGGCAGGAGTGGGCTTAATTGTAACATTTAAGGGACGTTTGTATAGGCACATGGATGAGAGTGGTTTCCTGGTGTAGGTAAGTGGGTCTGGTCAGCATGGGCTCGATGGGCCAACAGGCCTGTGTCTGTACTATTATGGTCTATCACTAACTATGTACACCGAAATTTATGCTGAAGTTTTATGGGACATTAGTGAAGCCTAATTTGGAGTATTGTGTGCAGATTTGGTCATCTACATACAGAAAAGATGTAAATAAGTTTGAAAGAGTAAAGAGAAAATTTACAAGTAAAGAGAAAATTTACAAGGATGTTGCCAGGTCTGGAGGACCTGAGTTATAAGGAAGGGTTGAATATGTTAGGACTTTATTCCATGGACCATAGAAGAATGAGGGGAGATTTAATAGAGATATACAAAGTTATGATGGGGGTAGATAGGGTAAATGCAAGCAGGCTTTTTCCACTGAGGTTGGATGGGACTACAACTAGAGGTAATGGGTTAAGGGTGAAAGGTAAAAAAGGTTAAGGTGAACATGAGAGGAAACTTCTTCACTCCCAAGGCTGTGAGAGTGTGGAATGAGCTGCCAGTGAAAGTGGTGCACGCGAGCTTGATTTCAACATTTAAGAGAAGTTTGGATAGGTACATGGATGGGAGGGGATGGAGTGCTGTAGTTCAAGTGCAGGTCAATGGGAGTAGGCAGTTTAAATGGTTCAGTACAGACTAGATGGGCCAAATAACCAGTTTCTGTGCTGGACTTTTCTACAACTCTATGATTATGACTAAACAGGATATCTGGTATACACGTTCAACAAAAACTTCTTCCCACTCCCACTTCATCCAACCCCAGCACTAAATCCTTCAATTCAATTCTCATCCCTTTCCAAAGTATCAACGTTTTACATCTATTGGCAAGACAGACTCACATTTTTACACAGTAATTGAAAAAGCTTAATAAAAAACAACTGGAAATCTGAAATAAAGATAGCACATGCTGAGGATACACAGCAGGTCAGTCAGCATCTGCAGGGAGAGAAGCATTTAGTGTTGCAGATTGGTGAAGTTTTAATGGAAGGTTTTTGGCATGAAGCATTAACCCCATTCCTCGCCTCACAGACAGTTCCTGAGCTATCTTCATCATTTTCTCTATGGTATACTCCTTTTCACAACCTCAGTGCATTCAAAGTGGTCACCACAGTACACTTGCGATTGTGGTTGCATACCGCATTTGGGAAATCCTTTATTCCCCATGACCATATTTTGAATTTGTATCGAGCATGTACAACCTTTGGGTCTCATAGAACACAGGCCCTTTGACCCAGTTGTCCATACCAGCGACAGCATCCTCCCCGCTAGTCCCAGTTGTCCATGTATGGCCGATAACCATTCAAACCTCTTCCCTCCATGTATCTACCCAAATGGTTGCGCTGGGTAAAACTTCGGTGAGTTACCAGAGGACTCACTGACTCTCTGACTCTATGTATACAAATGTCTTTTAAAATTGTGCTCGACCACTTCCTCTGACAGCTCATTCAGGTACTTCACTGCTCTCTCTGTAAAGAGGTTGTCTCTCAGGTCTCCTTTAAATCACTCTCTTCTTATCTTGTATCTATGCCCTCTTGATTCAGACTCTCCACTCCCCACGTAAGACTATGACTGTCCACCTTATCCATACCCATCATGATTTTATAAACATTGATGCCATCATCCCTCATTTAGGAAATAAAAATCCAGCGTGGCCATCCTCTCCCGATAACTTAGACCCTCAAGTCCAAACAGCATCATCGTAAATCTCTCCTGCGCCCTCTCCCACTTGACAATATCTTTCCCGTAACAGTGTGACCAAAGCTGTAAACCTGTGATGGTGAACCAACCATCAGGCTCTTGAACCAGAGGGCACAACTTCACTTGCCCCAACACTGAACTGATTCCACAACCTATGGACTCACTTTTAAGGACTCTTCCTCTCATGTTCTCAATATTTATTACTATTATTATTATTATTATTTCTTTTCTTTTAGTATTTGCACAGTTTGTTGTCTTTTGCACAAAGATTGTTTGTCTCTGTCGCGTGTGGTTTTTCATTGATTGTGTTGTATTTCTTTGTCCTACCATGAATACCCACACTAAAATGACTCTCAGGGCAGAATGTGGTCACACATAGATTTTCTTTGATAATACGTTTACTTTGAACTTTTGAATTTTGAAAACTGTACACAATATTCCAGGTGCAGCCTCGCTGGTGACCTTCTGAGATGCACAACATGCACTTTGAAGAAATAAATCAAATTCCATCATTAATTAGCGCATCAACCTTGGAATTGCTTAGTGAGGCATTTGCTTGTGATGAGGTTATCTGTTAACACAGAGGGAGCTTGCTTTTACCAGATTTCCACATTCCTACGTGGTCTGCTGAAACAAAATATTTGCTCAAGCAAAGTGGAAGCCAATGTTATAGGATGTTTTCAACGTTGTAAAACAACCCACTTCACAGAAGCCACATCCAGCTGACCGGAGGGTAGATCTGTGGCTATATTACTGTACTACACTGGGTGGCCACTTTATTAGGTACACCCGCTCGTTCATGCAAATATCTTCCCAATCAGCCACGTGGCAGCAACTCAACGCATAACAGCATGCAGACATGGTCACCGGGTTCAGTTGTTGTTCAGACCAAACATCAGAATGGGGAAGAAATGTGATCTAAATGACTTTGACTGTAGGATGATTGTTAAGTGTCACATGGGCTGGTTTGACTATCTCAGAAACTGCTGATCTCCTGGGATTTTCACACAGAATAGAGATTACAGAGAATTGTGAGAGAAACAAAGACACATCCGTTGAGCAGCAGTTCTGTGGGTGAAAATCCCTTCTTAATGAGAGAGCTCGGAGAAGAATGGCCAGACTGGTTCAGACTGACAGGAAGGTGACGTTAGCTCAAATAACTACGCACTACAGAGCGGTGTGCAGAGGAGCGTGAAGTGGATGAGCTACAACAGCAGAAGACCTCGAGCATATACTCAGTGCAGGAGATACCAAATAAAGTGGCCGCTGTGTGTAGTAATCCTGGTGTAATTTGGATTCCTGAATTCAATTCACATCATAATAATTCATGTAAGGTTATGTAATCCGAAATTAACAGGATAAATAATGGGAAACTATTGACTCATTGTAAATGTTCACTAAGTTTACAGAGTCCTTTACAGAGAAAAATCTGCCAGTGTTCTCCTGTCTGGTCTTTTTTCGACCGTAGTCTCACTGCCTTGTGGTTGCCTCTTAAGTGTTCCTTCAAATGGCCCAAAAAGCCACCCACCCTAAATGTATCACACACAAAAAACCCTGGAGGAACTCAACAGGTCAGGCAGCATCTATTGAGGAGTATAAACAGTTGACGTTTCGGGCTGAGTCCCTTCATCAGGACTGGAAAGGAAGGGGGAAGAAGGTGATATTGGAATTACTGGATTGCCATGAACATTAATGAACAATATTTGGCCCATCAAGACCCAATCTGATCTAAGACCAATTCATCTAGTCCCAGAGGCTTGACCTCTCCCCTTAGCTCCACAAATTCTTCCTTTTGATTTACTTAACCAGTTCCTTTCCACAATTCCATCTATTACCACCATTCTCCCAAGCAGAAATTTCTAGTGTTGATGGAACAAGGCAGAAGAATAGTTTATCATGGACTAGTCAGGCCAAAGGGCCTCCTTCTGTGCTGTAGCGCTCTGTGTCTCCCAAATTTTGCACCATCTGAGGATTTGGAAGTTTTTCCCCATTTACTCGTGCAAATTGTTTATTTGTGTCATAAGAAAAGCGTTTGTCCCAGACCAACTCCTAGAAGTGCCTTGTGAAAATCCCTCAGATCCAAAACACCATAAATGACATGGACACAAGCTGAAGCAACAAACTGAAGGAACTCAGCAGGTCGAGCAGCATCTGTGGGGTAAATGAACAGCTGCCATTTCAGGTTGAGACCCTTCATCAACTGAAACGTGGACTGTCCAGTTCCCTCCACCGAAGCAGCCTGGCCTGCTGAGTTTCTGCAGCACCCTGTTTGGTGCAACAGAAAAGACATGAGAAGTTCTAAAGGAGGAGGGAGAAGTCAAACAATCCCTCAGTTAAGAGAAGGAACGAGAAGGTTTAGGGGCAGCACAGTAGCATGGTGGCCCATGTGTAACGCATTCCAGCACCAACGATCGAGGATCAAGTCCCGCAGCTTGAGTTTACATATACAGGTATATTCTCCCTGTGACCGTGTGGGTTTCCTCCGAGGGCTCCAGTTTCCTCCCACATCCCAAACATTAAAGAGTAGTTTTATTTGTCACACAGTGAAATGCATCATTTGCGTCAAGTCAAATTAGCAAGCATTGTGCTGGGCAGCTTGCAAGGGTCAACACAGCATGCCACAACTCACTAATGTTAACCATACATTGTTGGAATGTGGGCGGAAACTGGAGCGCCCATAGGAAACCCAGACGGTCTCATGGAGAGAACGTACAAACTCTTTACAGACAGCAGTGAGGTCAGCAGTCGCTGGTGCGGTAATAGCGTTAAACTAAACGCTATGCCACTGTGCCACTTGCCCAAAGATGCTTGGGTTAGGATTGGTAAGTCGTGGGCATGCGATGTTAGCACTGGAAGCATGGCGACACTTGTGGGCTGCCCCCAGCACATCCTCAGATGCAAATGATGTTTGTTTCCGTGCGCATGTGAAAAAGAAAGAAAGCTAATCTCTATCTTTAGGGCAGACAACTAAGGCTAGACTGCCAGTGGAAAGATGGAGGAAGTTGCCGACATGGAAGAGTGCAGAGCTGGTGTGGAGAGATCTTAGAGAATTGTAAAACACGAAGGTGGCAGAGGTGTGAGTGTCTGAAAACAAGGAATTGAATTTTCATACCGAGACATTGCTAGACGGAGACCAGTGTAGGTCAGTTAGCACGACCAGTGTAGGTCAGTTAGCGAAACCAGTATAGATCAGTTAGTGAGACCAGTGTAGGTTAGTTAGCGAGACCAGTGTAGGTCAGTTAACACGACCAGTGTAGGTCAGTTAGCGAGACCAGTGTAGGTCAGTTAGCGAGACCAGGGCTGAAGGGTGATGAGGATTTATTGAGGGTAAAGTTTCAGGCAGCTGAGTTTTGGGTAGTTGGGTGACCAGTTGGAGAAAAAGTGGAATGGTGAAGTTTAGAGATGATCAAAGTTCAAAATTCAGAGTAAATTTATTAACGAAATGTGTATAAGTCAGCAAATACTACCCTGAGATTCATTTTCTTGTGGACATTCAGAGCAGAACAAAGAAATCCAATAGTATCAATGAAAAACTACACACAGACAACCAATGTGCGAAAGAAGTCAAGCTCTGCAAATGCAAAAAGGTGAATAAGTAATATAAGATAGTGAGTCCAGAGGTTCAGTGTTGTGATGAGTGAAATTATCTACACCGGTTCAGGAACCTGATGGTTGTAGGGTAACAACTGTTCCTGAGCCTGGTGGTGTGGGGCCTGAGGCGCCTGTACCTCCTTCCCGGTGGCAGCCGGGGGAAGAGAGCACGGCCTGGATGCTGGGGGTTCCTGATGATGGATGCTGTTTTCTTTCAGCAGCACTCCTTGTAGATGTGCTCAATGGTGGGGAGGGTTTTCCCTGTGGTGGGCTGGGTTGTATCTACCACTTCTTTTCCATTCTTGGACATTGGTGTTTCCATACCAGGCCATGATAGAACCAGTCAGGACACTCTCCACTGTACATCTATAGAAATTTGTCAACATGCAGAATCTGCACAAATTTCTACAAAAGAGTCAAATGTGGCTGGGGAGAGGGATAGAACTTGTACTGGAGACCGGCATCATTACCAGACACGCCAAGGCTTCCTATCATTTGAATTAATGAATGTGCAACTATTTCAACAAAAAATGTCTGGCAAAGCAGACAACAATGGGAGAGTTGTATGGGGGGGATCAGATGTGGAAACTGCAAAAACCTCAAAGATCACAACCAGATAATAAATTTGGAAAAAGTAGCATGTAACATCAGGCCCAGGGTAATATTGTCCAACCGGGAAATACGGGAAGAAGTGATGATTATTCCATTCTTGGGTGAATGCTTGGCTTATTCAAATGTCTGTGACATGGACTGGAGATATTTTAAAACAAGTCCTGATCGCCCAGCATTTCCAATGTTATGGTTCAGAGAAGAGTATGGTAAAATAACAGCAAACAGGATTTCTGCAAACCATTGGACCCGCTGACTGTAAGTGGGGTTCAATTCCTGCCACTGTCTGTAAGGAGTCTGCATGTTCGTCCCATGACCACATTGGTTTCCCCAAAACATGCCAAAGACGTACATTTAGGGTTGGTGAGTTGTGGGCATGTCATGTTGGTGCTGGAGGCGTGGAGACACTTAAGAGCTGCCTAGTACAATCCTCGCTGATTTGATTTAATTAGCCGGTTAGCCAATCCAGCTATTTTAATTCCGATTCCCAGTCCTATTCCAACATGTCGGTCCAAGACCTCCTCATGTTCAAAGATAAAGCCACCTCAGGGTGCAGGAGCAACACCTTATATTCCATGTGGGTAGCCTCCAGATGGCATGAATATCAATTTCTCCTTCCTGTAAAAATATTTTCCCTCCCCCTCCCCTCTGTTCCCCAATCTGGCCTCCTACCTCTTCTCACCAGCCTATCAACCTCCCCCTGGGTCCCCTCTTCCCTCCCTTTCTCCTATGGTCCACTCTCCTCTCCTATCAGATCTCTTGCTCTCCAGCCCTTTACCTTTCCCACCCACCCGGTTTCACCAATCCTCCTTCCCCTCCCACCACCATTTTATTCTGGCCTCTTCCCCCTTCCTTTCCAGTCTCGAAAAAGTGTCTTAGCTTGAAACGTCGACTGTCCATTCATTTCCGTAGCTTCTGCCTGACTTGCTGAGTTCCTCCAGCATGTTGTGTGTGTGGCCCTGGATTTCCAGCATCTGCAGACTTTCTTGTGTTTATAATTTACTGTTCCAGCTATGTAGCGGGTGGATAATGCGAGTCAGAGATAGGTTTGCTACACAGAGTGACTAACCTCCCTAGTACGTTTGCATGCAGCAAGAACAACTTCAGAGTAATTTGATTAAAAGTTTTTTACTGAGTCATGTTAGTAACAATGCGCATGGACCAACTTACAATATGGGCATAAAACTGTTAATTATTTATTGAGATACAATGCGGAACCAGCCCTGCTGTCCCTTCAAATTGCGCTGCCCAGCGACTTAATACTAGCCTAATCACAGGACAATTTACAATGACCAATTAACCTGCCAAACAGTACGGCTTTGGACTGCGGGAGGACACCGGAGCACTTAGGGGAAACCCATGAGGTCATGGGAAGAACGTATAAACTGCTTACCGGTAGCGGTGGGAATCGAACTGGAGCAGCCTGTACTGTAAAGTGTAGTGCTAACTACTAGGCTACCGTGGCACCCCTCTATCCAATCTCATCTCAGCCAACATTGACCAAAGGAATTGCCTCAATTCTCCATCTCTGCTCCACATTGACAAGTACAGTACTGTGCAAAAGCCTTAGGCACCCTAGCTCTATATATATCTATCTATATATATATATGCCTGAGATTTTTGCACCCACACCACCTCCCCACCCCTGGCACTCCTCCTCTACCACCTGACCCACACCCCTCCCATGGCGCTCCACCCTTTGATGCCCTGATTGATCAGGAAGCTATTAACTTCCACCTTAAATATACCCACGGTCTTGGCCTCCAACACAGTCAGTGGCAGAGCATTCCCCAGATTCACCACTTTCTAGCTAAAAAATTGCTCCTTACCTCTGTTCTAAAAGGTCACCCCTCAACTTTGAGACTGTGCCCTCTAGTTCTGGATACCCTCACCACAGGAAACATCCCCTCATATCCACCCTATTTAATCCTTTCAATATTCAGTGGGTTTCAATGAGATCCCCCCCCACACACACATATTCTTCTAAACTCCAGTGAGAACAGGCCCAAAGCTGCTAAACACTCCTGATATGTTAACCCCTTCATTCCCAGAATCAACCTCGTGAACCTCCTCTGGACTCTCTCCAATGACAACACATCCTTGCTGAGATATGGGGCCCAAAGCTGTTGACAGTACTCCAAGTGCAGCCTGACTAGTGCATTATAAAGCCTCAGCATTACCTCCTTGCTCTTATATTCTATTCCCCTTGAAATAAATGCCAACATTGCATTTGCCTTCTTTACCACAAACTCAACCTGTAAATTAAACTTCTGGTAGTCTTACACGAGGACTCCCAAGTCCTTCTGCACCTCTGATGTTTGAAGCTTCTCTCCATTTAGGTAATAGTCTGTACTATTGTTCCTTTTACCAAAATGTATTATCCTACATTTCCAAACACCGTATTCCATCTGCCACGTTTTTGCCCATTCTTCCAATTTGTCTAAGTCCTTCTGCAATCACATTACTTCCTCAGCACTACCTACCCCTCCACTTATCTTCGTATCATACGCAAACTTTGTCACAATCATCAATTCCATTATCCAAATCATTGACAAAGAATGTGAAAAGTAGCGGTCCGAAAACTGACTCCTGAAAAACACCACTAGCCAACCCAAAAAGGCCCCCTTTATTCCCGCTCATTGCCTCCTGCCTGCCAGCCATACCTCTTTCCTGTAACCGTAAGAGATATGTGGAAAAGGCGATAGACGGAGCTGAGTCCACAGCCAAAAGAGCCATGATTTTCTTGAATGGCAGAGCAAGATCGATAGGCCAGATGGCAACACCTGTTCCGATTCTTAAGTTCTGATGTTTAAAAAAAATCTGTGGTGGAAGAACAAGATGAGTTGGACTCTTAAGATTTTTTTTCAAAGAGACCTTTGTGAGTTCTGTGTTACCGTTCTTGTTCCATCCCAAACCAGCCACATTCCCATGCTCCCAAAACATGCCAATCCCTTGCTGAAACTTGCTGGCTTGAGTATGCTTTGCTTTCTATAAAATACGGCCAGTTGCACGCTGACATATTTTCCACCGAAGCTCACTTTGACTGAAGTGAACTCCAGTGGCAAGGCGCCATGGACTCCCAAAAAAAGTGCTTCACTGAGAGCTGGCATCCTAGTCAAGCAATTAAACAAACATCAAGGAAATTGGTATTTTCTGTCATTGTTCTGTCTCCCAAACTCTCTCACTCTCTCCTGTGAATGTCGGGGTTGGTGAGAGGGAGGATGGAAAATGAGAGTTCATGATTGCCCAGAAATTCAATATTGGTATGTAGTGCTAAACGAAATGCACTTTACACTTGCAATCAGATTCTAATCTACTTCCAAAACTCAGCTCCATAATTGCAATGTGACTGGTCTGCAATTCAAGGCAGATATTTTTTTTTATTGCCTTGAGCCTTTTTTTTAACGTACAATCTTGAGAATCTAACTTGCTGGGAACTTGGCTCGTTTTTTTTCAGCTTACAGGGCACCATAATTAGACATGAAAAGCACATTCAGTACTGAGTTCTCTCTGATGTCCTGTGGCCACTGCTAAGGCAGTTGGCAGATCTGCGACCTCCCAGCTCCAGTAAGCTTGGTTCAGTTCTCGTATCCGGCATTGTCTGGTTGGTGTCTGTGCATTTTCTTTCTACTTGTACGGGTTCCTTCCCACATCCCAAAGACATTCAATTTTTTTTTTAATTATATTTTTTCTATTTAGAGAACAGTAACAGTCCCTCATGGCCCAATGAGCCCGCGCCGGCCATGTGACCAATAACCTACCAACCTTTAGGAAACATCTTTGGATAGTGGGAGGAAACCTGAGCACCCAGAGGAAACCCACATGATCACAGGGAGAACCAGAATCCAGTTTAATATCACTGGCATGAAATTTGTTGTTTTGAGGCAGCAGTACAGTGCAATACAAAGTTATAAATTACAATAAGAAATATATTTTAAAAGAAATTTAAGCAAGTAGTGCAAAAATGATGAGGTAGTGTTCACGGGTTGGTTCATTCAGAAAACTGAAGACAACGGGGAAGAAAGTGTTCCTAAAGCATTAAGTGTGCACCTTCAGGCTCCTGTACCTCCTCCCTGATGGTAGCAACGAGAAAAGGGCATGTCCTGGGTGATTGGAGTTTCTTAATGATGGATGCCTCCTCAAAGACAGCAGCAGAATTGAACCCGGGTCACTGGTGTTGTAACAGTATACACTAACTGCTAAGTGACAGTGCCATTTGGTAGATCAATTGACTCCTGTCTGTTACCCCTAACCCTTGGGAGGATGCTGAGAAGAAAATGAGATTATTATAAGGTTAATGTGGGCGGATATTTGATGATTAGCACAGATGTGGTGGGTGGAATGGCCTGTTTACTATCCCGTGACTATGTTTCTATAATATTGACCCTACAGTCAACATTTCTCAACATTTCTGTTCATTTTCACTTAGCTCGTCAGAGCTTAGAATGCACGCGTTGCCTGCAGAGTTTCCTACTTTGCCACAATATTGACAGTTCAAAGGACCTCAATTGCTGTAGGTTTCTTGGTGACAGCCAGAAAGAGTTGTGAAAGGTGCTATATAAATTCAATTGGTTGATTTTTTTTGCTACCTCTGGTGTAATCCTTCACGAGAGTGTGAGCTACTGTAACTAGTACCGTGCCATTGACCTGCTGGTGTGGGACATGGTGTCTGTCCATTGATTTACGTCTGTCTGTGGCACATCCTGTGAATGAGTGGCATCCATATGGAAGATCGATAGATCGATTAGCTTTATTTGCCACATATACATCGAAACATACGTTGAAATCCCTCATTTGTGTCCAATCAAATCAGTGAGGAGTTTGCTGGCAGCCCGCAGGCATCGCCACTTTTCCAGTGCCAACATAGCATTCCCATAACTTACTAACACTAACCCACACATCTTTGGAATGGGGAAGGAAATGGGAGCACCCACAGGGCCACAGGGAGAGCGTACAAACTCCTTACGTACAGCGGTAGGATTCGAACCCCGATCATACCTTGTCGTGGTGAAGAAGCTTATGTGGTCCTGTGATCCCGAAAGCAATGCCATCTGGAGCTATGCTCCTGGTAGGGTCACCTATGGCAGTAAAGTCGAGGGTGAGGTCCCTGACAGAGAACAATCCAACCAAGACCTCAACGGTGGAACAGGGGGACGAAGTTACTTCGAACTCAACGGCTGAAAAGGTGGATGAAGGCTGCAACAAATACATCAGCTCCAATCGTCGTGGTTTCCATGCCATCGGAATCAGTTGGTTGATTTGTGAAGTATCGTGTACTTCTTGGAGTGCAACATCAGGCACACGTTAAACAAATACACGCACAGGCGTCTTCGCTCTGTAAGCCACTTCTTCAGAACGAAGACCATCATCCTCAACCTCGAGGGATAGCCACGATATACCGTTAGCTCTTGTAAAGTGTTGTGCTAACTGCTACCCTATCATACCTCCCCAGGGAAGGATGATTTAGACTCCTGAGGTTCTGCTTCCTAAGTCACCTTATCGATTCGGCCTGTCGATTTGATTCAGCGAAGGATATTTTCTATATTAGAGATGTCAGCCCTGGGGGAGAAAAAGGCTGTGGTGATGTTTTCCCAGTGCTAATTTAAGATTGAATCTTTGCAACGGCAGTAAAACAATGGATTTAAAGTGCTAGTTGTTTTCCATAAAGGCTTGCATTAACATTTATGAGCATTGTGATACAGTTTAAAGTCAAGTCCTCCAAACTGGCACCTGTTACATAAAGTCACACACACACACATACACACACACACACACACACACACACACACACACACACACACACACAAACACAAAATACTGGATGAACTTGGCATGTCAGGCAGTATCTATGGAGAAGCATAAATGGTCAACGTTTTGGACTGGGGCCCCTCATCAGGACTGGAAAGGAAGGGTGAAAGGGGGAAGAAACCAGAATAAGAAGGTAGGGGAGGGGAAGGAGTACAAGCTGGCAGGTGACAGGTGAAACCAGGTGAGAGGGGAGATGGGTGGGTGGGGGAAGGGAGATGAAGAAGCTGAGAGGTGATCAGTGGAAGAAGTAAAGGGCTGAAAAAGAAGGAATCTGATAGGAGAGGAGAGTAGACCACGGAAGAAAGGGAAGAAGGATGGGCACCAGAGGAAGGTGGTGGGTAGGTGAGGAGAAGAGAGGAGGTGAAAGGGGACCCAGAATGGGAAAAGGATAAAGAGTGAAGGGGGAGGGGGGAGAATTCACCAGAGGCTAGAGAAATTGATGTTCATTCCATCAGGTTGAAGCCTCATGCCCCTTTTGTAGAACTTGTCCATTTTCTAAAACAAGATCTTTAATGTCATTCAATATGATGAGTTGGAAAACAGAACTACAGCCGTTTAAATCACTCCTCACTTTCAAAAGACTAGAGTGCTGCTACCGGAGGGCATGCTCGTAGTTTAAGAACCAGAGGAGGCGTACCTAAGGCGAGAGGGGAAAATCATAAACATGAGATTCTGCAGGTGCTGAAAGTGTTGAGCAACACACACAAAATGCTAGAGGACCCCAGCAAGTTGGAAGCACCAGTAAGGAGGGAGTAAACTGTCAACATTACAGTCCTAATGAAGGGTCTTGGCCCGAAACATTGACTGTTTATTTCCTTCCACAGATGTTCAAAGTTCAAAGTAAACTTATTATCAAAGTATGTCTCCATGTACAACCCTGAGCTTCATTTCCTTGCAGGCATTCACAGTAGAACAAAGAAATACAATGGAATCAATGGAAAACTACACACAAAGACTTACAATCAATGTGCAAAAAAGGCAAACTGTGCAAATACAAATCAATGATAAAATAACCAATAGATAGATAAATAAATACCAAAAACATGAGTTGCAGAGTCCGTGATAGTGACTCTACAGCTTATGGACTGAACTCAGACTTGAGGTGAGTGAAGTTATGTTGTCCATGCGGGTTCAGGAACTTGACTGCTGAATTAGATTCAGAGTATAGAAAGAGGCCCTTTGGCCCAACTAGCCCATGCTAACCAATCTGTCAAATTGAGCTAATCCCATTTGCCTGTGTCTGTCCCATGTCCCTCTAAACCTTTTCTATCCAAGTACCTAAACTGTCTTTTTAAATATTGTAATTATGCTCTGGTCAGTTGCCACTAAGTACTCTTCCTCTTTCCTCTCTTGCCTTAAATCTATAGTCTCTACTTTTATACTCCCTACTTAAAGTGATAAAAAATTTGACCATTTACCTCGTCTCTCTGTGTAACTCAATATATTAATATACAAATATAAATACTAATAACAACTATTTAATATAATGATATAAATACTACTGAGAACATGAGTTGTAATTATCCTTAAAAAAATGAGTCCAAAGGTTGTGTTCAGTGATCAGTTCAGTGTTGTGGTGAGTGAAGTTGTCCATGTTGGTTCAGGAGCCTGATGGTTGAAGGGTAATAACTGTTCCTAAACCTGGTGGTGTGGGATCTAAGGCTCCTGTACTTCCTTCCTGATGGCAGCAGTGAGAAGAGAGCCTGGCCTTGATGACGGATGCCGCTTTCTTGTGGCAGTGCTCCTCGTAGATGCGGTCAATGGTGAAAGGGCTTTTCCTGTGATGAACTGGGCCCTATCCACTACACGTACACTCTTCTATTCTTCTACATCCGATGATCTGGATTGCATCAACACTTTCAAAGCAGACAATACAGCAGCCTGTTTGTATACGGCAGGCTCCCATAATCAACTTAATGACTACATAATTTGTATTTATAATGTTCATTCAGGGATCAACGTGGGGTAGAACATTCTTGCCTGTTTTTCCTTAAGTGAGAACCTCAGGCACTCGGACGTTCAGCTTCGATCTGAGTGAAAGTGCGTCCCACTGTGTGACACCCCTTCCTTACAAGCAGTGCAGCGTCAGTCGGGGCCCTGCCATGGGACTTGAGGCTTTCAACTCAAGCTCTGGAGAATGCCCGACTAAGCCGCAGGCCGCAAGAGTCTGTTCTGCTAGGCTCAGCTCCGATATCCACAGACCATCAGCACGACTGGCGGTCAGAAGAGTTCTCCTCCAGCACCACAGAGTGCTGGCATTGTGGAGTGGGCAACTAGAAATTTAAGTTAACCCATGTTTAGGGAGGAGACCAGAGAGGAGAATGAAGATCATTGTTCAACACAGTGATATATTAAGGTCTGGAATTCACCTCCCTAGAGGGCAGGTCCAATAACCAACTGACGACAGGAATTGGATGAATACCTGCAGTTTGCTGTAGATTTCCTGTATTGTGAGCGAATGCTGCACCAAACCAGATGTGAGGATTCTCTCTATGATGGCAGTGTAGAATTGCACCAGTATGTTCCGGGGAAGACAGAATTTTACCAACTGCTACAAGAAGTACAGCCTCTGCTGAGAGTTTTTGTAATGACTATTTGGTGTACAGATATCTTTCATTCTTACTGGCCTAGATGTAACTTCAGCTGTACAACACTGTGGCTAACTTCCCTTTGCCCAATGAAATGCCCCTGCAAGCCTCACAGTTCAGGGGCAAACAGAGAGGCATAATAGGTGCTGGGCCAGCAGTGGCTACATTCTGTAAGTGAATGTGAAAGTAACATTCGAGGCACGAGAGACTGCAGATGCTGGAATCCGGAGCAAGAAGCAATCTACTGGAGGAATGCAGTGGCTCGAGCAGCTTCTGTGTGAAGATAGAAACTGCCAACACTTTGGGGCAGAACCCTGCAAAACTTTCAAGTTCCTGGACGTCAGTATCTCTGAGGATTTAACTTGGACCCAACGTAGCAAAGCAGCCATGAAGAAGACACGACAGCAGCTCTACTTCTTTAGGAGTTCAAGGAGATTTGGTATGTCACAAAAAACACAAATTTCAACAGCTGTACCATAGAGAGCATTCTAACTGGTTGCATCGCCATCTGGTATGGGGGGTGGGCGGAGGCTACTGCACAGGATCAAAATAAGCTGCAGAGAGTTGTAAACTCAATCAGCTCCATCATGGGCACTAGCCTCCCTAGGATCCAGGCCATCTTCAAGTATGATGCACTATCAATAACTCCAAAAGACTGGCAGTCAGCAGAGGGGCATGTCCAGACAGGTAACCCAGTTACAACATATATATATGGTTTACCACAAAGTAGCAATGCCTCAAAAAGGCGGCATCCATCACCCAGGTCATGCGGTCATGCCTTGTTCTCATTGCTACCATCTGGAAGGAGGTACAGAAGCCCGAAGGGACACACTTGGCGATTCAGGAACAGTTTCTTCCCTGTTACTGTCCGAATTCTGAATGGGCATTGAACCCATGAGCACTACATCACTAATTTTTATTTCTATTTTTGCATTACTTATTTAATGTAACTATTTAATATATACATATATACATTTTCTGTAATTCAGTTTTTTCTTGTTATTATGTATTGTATTGTACTGCTTCCTCAAAGACAACAAATTTCACGACATATGCCGGTGATATTAAACCTGATTCTGATCAGAGCCTTCTTACTGGTCAGTTCTGGTCTTGGATCAACCCACATAAAGTGCTGGAGGAACTCAGCAAGCCAGGCAGCATCTATGGATGTGAATAAAACTGTCCACGTTTCAGGCCAAGACCCTCCAGCAGTCACACACACTCAGCAAGTCAAGCAGCATCAACAGAGGGGAATAAACAGTCGGTGTGGAGGGTCTTGGCTCAAATTGTCGACTGTTTAATTCCCCTTCATAGATGCCGCCTGACCTGCTGAGTTCCTCCAGCATTTTGTGTGTTTTGCTCAAGATTTCCAGCATCTGTAGAATCTCTTGTGTTTCAGTAGTTGATCAATCCATTAAGAGCAATTCCTCCCACAGATTCTGCTCGACCTGCTGAGATCCTCAAAAATAAAAAGATTCGTCACTAAAAATAATTTCTATATGAAAAGCTAAAACAGGTTTTAGTTTATGTTAGCGGCCAAAGAGGGAACAGGTTATTTACAGAAGTTTAAAAAATGTCATACATAAAACGTGGACAGGAATGACTCAATGGGCTGAACAGCTTCTCGATTCCAGATGGAAGGGTCATAGAGAGAATGTCTTTCAGAATATAAAACCAATTTCTGTCAGGGTGACTGTGCCACCAAGCTCCAGTTCGAGGTCTACCTTGAGATGTCTCATTCAGAAACTAATGGATCTGATCAGAGGCCATCTCTGTCGGTATTTTCCATTAGGGATTGGTGATGTCAACCTGAGTGAATTTTTGCCAGTATTCCCTCCAGTTTTATTTACATTAGCAAGTCAGGAAAGAAGCTGAAGAGCAGAATGATACCAGTTATATTTACCACAGCAGAGTCAAGCCTTTAAGGCTTGTGATGTTGTCAGAGAGCTATTCATCATTTCAGTGGAAATGTTTTGAGAGCGAGAGAAAGAGTTGTATTTCCAAAAATGGTGACGTTTATTTTTAACAAGCATCTGTGAGTGTGTGAGTGTAACTGTGTCCATGTGTACTTCGATGCACTTTTGTGTCTCTGCTTTTAACTGCTTGTGTGCATATTTGCACTTTCGTATGAGTGTGTTTTAATTGTTTATATCTTTATCTGTGTTCATTTTGTATGTTTAGCTATGTACTGTATGTGTGTGTGAGTTTTAGCTACTTATTAGTTACATTTATGTGTACTTTGTATTGTGTGTTTGTGTGTGTATATATATGTGTGTTTTAACTGTATCTTAGGTGCACTTTTCTGTGTGTGTGTGTGTGTGTGTGTGTGTGTGTGTGTGTGTGTGTTTCCCCTTCTTCCCACTTCCCACTCTTCCTGGAGAATAAAATGGGATTGTCATCCACAAAGCTCAGGAATGTGGGGGCTGGTCTGGGACGGAAGTGAATGGTTTAAAAATTAGCTATTTTTGAAGCCAGACCAGTTTCCCAATTGGTATGATGAGCTCCTTTATGTAATGGGGAAAGTCTGCATGGTATGTCAGTAACCTCTCTCTCGGAATGCATGTTTATATATCTGCGGATGTGGGCATGCAAACTGGGAACTCACTTAAGACAAGAATGTTGTTCGACTTTCAAACTGGAAAATATTGAAGGAAAAGGTTACGTGGGGTCCGCAGTGCTGTGTCTCCATTCAGTCAGCACTCCACATATGGAAGCCATTCTGAAGAAAGGATAATTTTTCCGCACTGGAGGAGGAGGTAACTTGGATGCATTCCAATTGCATTAAATAGAAAAACATTCCCAAAGAAAGATCTGCTCTGTCTTCCTAAAAAAGAATTAAAGCAAAAAAAAGAAACTGGCTCTTAATTTGAGTGCACTTTAACTAAAATTGAGATGGGAACGTTTTCGTCTTCTGCTAATGATTTTGTTGTTTACACCCTTTCTTCGGGACAAGTGCCTGCATCGGCGTTGTCTCCGTCTCAAAGCAGTGGCCAGGTTTCCTCTATAACCCTTAGTTAGTTCACCCATCACCCCTGCAGCAGCTCGTGGGAGTCCTCTATCCTGGGCCAGTCTTTCAAGGTATCCCCTGGTGTGGCCCATCTTCTTGGCGTCAGCTTCAAGGTCGTTTTGCCAATCGTTTTTCGACCAGCCTTCCTTCTGCTTTCCTTGGGGATTCCACGTTATGATTATACTTGGCTTTTGCAGTGTGTGTCCTATCCATCCCCGTTCGTCTTCCGCTGCTGGCCCGGCTGGTGTGCTCTCGGCCAGAGACTGATGTTGCCGATGACTTCTGAGCAGGCGGACCCGGAGGATTTTTCTCAGACAGCTATTAATAAAGGTCTGCACTTTCCAAATGCTAGTCTTTGTTGTTCTCCAAGTCTCTACATCCCTCAGGCAAGCTCAAAGAGTTACTGAAAGACATGATGGTGATACCCGCAGTGCCTTGAGCCTACCAGCTGTTTGATGTGGTTAAACCTCTCTTCATCCAAGAAACATGATAATGGCACAAACTCATTTCTTACAAAACCGCACGAGTGATGTTTACATGGCAGCGAATTACCAGGGCTGTGTCTCATCGTGGTGACCATTGCGTAATGCCCCAGGTTTCTGGTCATCATCCTGCACGAGTCCTCTGGGGACCCGTGGGTCAACTATGCTGTTGCATTCACTAGGCTATGAAACCGCATCGCCAGTTTCCTCTCTCCCAAACTGTTCATGAACCCATGAGCACTGCTTCACTATTTTTCCTCTTTTTGCACTGTTAACTTGTATATGTTATGTTCTGCCAGAAAACATCAGACTTTACAACATATGTCAGTGGTAATAAACGTGATTGTTGTTCTGATTCATGCCTGAACAGTTTCCAAACAATTGTGTGAATGGGGCCGACTAACTGTGTATTGAATCGTTTGGGCCTCCAATGCGCTGAAGGCCCCTCCCTTTATGTACGGGTTTTGAGTGCACACAGTTTGCTGCTCACCCACACCACCAGGTTCAGGAACAGTTAGTGCCCTTCAGCCATCTGGCTCTTGAACCAGAAGGAATGGCCGGCTGGTGGCGCAGTGAGATCAGCGCTGGACTCCGGAACAAGGGTTCCCGAGTTCGAATCCAGGTCGGGCCACTCCCGAGCACGCTTACCATCCGTGTTGGGCTGAGTGTCGAGCTAGCCACTCGGCCTCGTCAAAAATACAAGGGTCGAGTCAGGAACGTTCAGAACGTGACCCGGTTAATCCTGACACCACGTGCCGACCAAGAATGGCTGAATGTCTGGTACAACACCCTGAAAAAAAAAACCAGAAGGGATAACTTCACTCACCCCATCATTGAATTGTTCCCACAAACTATAGACTCACTTTCAAGGACTCTTCATCTCATGTTCTCGATATTTATTGCTGATTTATTTTTTTATTCTTTTTTATTTTGTATTTGCACAACTTATTGTCTTTTGCACACTGTTTGTCCATCCTCTTGGGTTCGATCTTTCATTGATTCTGTTGTGTTTCTTAGATTTACTATGCATGCCCACAAGAAAACGAATCTCAGGGTTTTTCAGTACAAGGTGACATGTACAGTATTGTGCAAGTCTTAGGCACATATATATAGCTAGGGTGCCTAAGACTTTTGCACAGTACTGTAGTAATTTTATGTATTGCACAGTACTGCTGTAAAAAAAACAAATTTCATGACATGTGAGTAATGATAAACCTGATTCTGATTTGGATCTCGACTGTGAACTGAGAGTGGGAAAGAGAGAGGAATCATGTTTTGGAAAAGGGGAAGGGAGAGGGGAGAGAGCGGGAAGCACCAGAGAGACATTCTGTAATGATCAATAATGGAATTGTTTGGAATCAAGTGATCTTGCCTGGTGTCTCAAGGCTGGATGTATCTGCACCTGCACCAACCCTGCCCTTGGCACCCCCTCTCTGTCATCTGTCCCTCACCCCTCCTACAACACTCCACCCTTGCCATTCCCAACATCCTTTGCTCCCGCCAGATTTAGACTCGCTCTCTGCTCCACATTGACGAATACAGTACTATGCAAAAGTCTCAGGCGGCCTGAATATATATGTGTGTGTGTGTGTGTGTGTGTGTGTGTGTGTGTGTGTGTGTGTCTCTCTGTGTGTGTGTGTGTGTGTGTCTGTGTGTGTGTGTGTGTGAGAGATGCAGGGTTTTGCACAATAGCGTATGTACTTTGATAATAAATTTACTGTGAACTTTGAACATTTTTGCCTCAATCGGCCTGGTTCATTGCTCCCGCACTGTAAATTGCCCTGCGTGTACCAAGGCTAACGTGACGCAGTAAAAAAGTTTAATCCAGATGCTCCATAGTTGTTCCTGCTCTGTGCATAAGTAACGAAGTCAAGGGTGTGTTAGTTGGCTGGCCAGCTGGTTACTATGTAATGCCGCTGCTGTGGAGAAAAGCATGAGTTTGACCCCACACTTTTATCCCAGCTCCGCACATCAGAGAATCTAGCTGATCTTCAGTGGACTCTGTCTACACATCTCGCTGCCTCGGTAAAGCTGCCACCATAATCAAAGACCCCACTGACCCCAGCTCACAATCTATCTCATTATGATCTTGCATCCTATCGTTTACCTGCCTTGCACTTTCTCTGCAGCTGTTCCACTTTATTCTGCGTTCTGCTACCCTATTTTCTTATACAAGCTCAGTGCGCTGTGTAATGGTTCGATCTGTATGAACAGTATGCAAGACAAGCCTTCCTCAATATCCTAGTACATGACAATAATAAGCCAATTCCAACTCCAATTCTAAACCTAGCATGGGCATCTTCTCTTCTCCCCCCCCCTCCCCACCACCCCCATCAGGCAAAAGAAACAAAGGCCTGAAAGCACCTCACTCTAGGACAGCTTCTACCCCACTGTAATGTGAACTCTTGTCCTCTCTCTCTACCTTGTTAGATCACAAGACATAGGAGCAGAATTGGACCATTCGGCCCATCGAGTCTGCTCCATCATTCCATCATGGCTGATTTATCATCCCTCTCAAGCCCATTCTCCTGCCTTTTCCTCATAACCTTTGACACCCTGACTAACCAAGAACTTATCAAACTTTGCTTTAAATATACCCAATGACTTGGCTTTCAAATCTATCTGTGGCAATGAATTCTACAGATTCCCCACCCTCTGGCTGAAGACAGGCCTGCTCAGGTCTGTTCTAAAGGGACGTCCTTCTATTCTGAGGCTGTATACTCTAGTCCTAGCCTTCCCCACTACTGGAAACATCTTGTCCATGTCCACTTGTCCACTCTGTATAGGCCTTTTGATATTCAACAGGTTTCAATGAGATTCTTTCCCCCCCCCCAACCAATTGTCTAAATTCCAGCAAGTACAGGCCCAGAGTCATCAAACAATCCTCATACCTTCACCCTCTCATTCCCAGGATCATTGTCGTGAACCTCCTCTGGACCCTCTCCAACGCCAGCACATCTTTTCTTAGATAGGGGTCCCAAAACTGCTGATAGTTCTCAGTGCGGTCTGACCAATGCAGTGTCATGGCACCGCATCTTATCTGTACTTTCCGCGTGACCCTCCGTTCCGTTACTGCCCTTCCCTGAGATTGCCTCAACATACTGGTGTGGGGAAACAGGGGAACCGATCTGTATGGATGGCACACCAGACATCGCAGGTGACAATAATGAGCCAATTTATTAATTTTACCAGTTTAATATTCCAGATCATCTCCGGATCCATCCTGTCAAGATACCTCAGGGTCTTGTATGTTTCAATGAGGGCTCCACTCATCTCGAATAAATTCCAGCCGAGCTTGTATACCTTTGCTCATTTGACTTCCCACCCACTGCAAGTTCTAGTCTACTAAATCTTGTCTGAACTGCTTCCAATGCATTAGCATCCTTAATGTTTTCCAGATGCAGCCTCACCAATGCCTTACATGAGCACAAGCACACTATTCTTGTGTTCAGCTCTGCTCAAATTCAATTGGATTTGGTTTATTATTGTCACATGTACCAAGGTACAGCGAAAAGCTTGTCTGGCGTACTGCTCATACGGATCAAATGAGCTGAGATAAATGTGCATTTAATATTTGAGTAGATGATGAGGTTGAAAGCCAACCTTACCATATACAGGATGGTACGGTAGCGTGGCAGTTAGCCTAACATTATTACAGCCCCAGCCACCTACCCGGATTCAATTCCGCCACTGTCCGTCAGGAGTTTGTACGTTTTCCCTGTGACCATGTGGGTTTCCTCTAGGTGCTCCGATTTCATCCCACGTTCCAAAGAGGTTCAGATTAGGGTTACTACGTTGTAACAGGCTACATTGGTTTTGGAAGCATGGCGGCACTTGGCGGCTGCCCGTATCACATCCTCAGACTGTGTTAGTTGTGGAAGCAAGCGACACAGTTTGCTGCATGTTTCAATGTACATGTGACAAATACGGCTTATTTCTTTTGAACCTCTTTCAAGAGTCTGATAACAGAGAGACAGTGGTACGTGCTTGCAGGCTTTAGTATCTTCTGCCCGATGAGAGAGAGTGTCCTGGGTGGGTGGGGTCTTTGATTATGCCGGCTGCATAACTAGGCAATGGAGAGTGGAGACAGGCTCCATTGAGGGGAGTGTGGTTCTTGTGATGTGCTCTGCGGTACCCACTGCTCTCCGCAGCTTCTTGCAGTCACATGCTGAACAGTTGCCGTGCCACGCCGTTATGCATCCAGACAGATGATTGCTCACCTCTGGATGAATCACGGGACAATTTATAATGACCAGTTAACCTACCAACCGGTACGTCTTCGGATTGTGGGCGGGAAAGCGGAGCACCCGGAGAAAATCCACACAATTTATGAGAAGAACATGCAGATCCCTTACAGATGGCACTGGAATACAACTCCGAACTCTGGGGCTGTAAAAGCGTGGCGCTATCCTTCACGCTACGGAACAGAGATTGGAGATTCTTCCTTATCCAGAGGATGCGAATCTGTGGAAGTCATTGCCATGGTGGCCGTAGAGACCAAGCCATTGGGTGTATTTAAGGCAGAGGTTGACAGGTTCTTGATTAGTCAGGGTGTCAAAGGTTATGGGGAGAAGGTGGGAGAAAGGGGCTGAGAGGGATAAATCAGCCATGATTGAAGGAATAATTTATAGCCTGATGCACTATCAATTACTCCAAAAGACTGGAAGTAGAGTAAATACTGAAAGGCTTTTATTAACAGTAAATGGCCCAATGTCCATGCTGAGTATCTGTCCTGGACTGAGGGAGGAGCAGTGACACAATCGCCTTTATTCAGGGGTCTGTGGGAGGAGCCACAGGAGCAGTCAGCAGAGGGGTGTGTCCAGACTGGTAACCCAGTTACAACATATACATATGGTTTACCACATAGCCAATAAAGCCCTTTCAAATTTGCAAGAAGTGTGACAGGTATCTCCAGAACTGTGGAGCTGGAGTCATGGAATCTATTCTAGGCAACGTTTCTGACAGGCATTTGAACTACAACAGCCAGGGAGTATTGGGAGAGTTTGGAAAGAGTAGTGTTGAGGCCAAGCTTGAAACTGCCATGATGTAGATGAATGGAGTAAATAGAATCCAAAAAAAAAGGACCCTTCAGCCCAAGTGCTGCTAATCCTTGATTTATTTAGAGATTCAGCACAGAACAGCCCCTTCCTGCCCAACGAGCCGTGCCACCCAACAACCCACCTATTTAAACTTAGCCTAGTCACAGGACAAGTTACAATGTCTAATTAACCTACTAGCCACTATATCTGTGGACTGCCGGAGGAAACCCACATGGTCACATGGAGAACGTACAAACTTCTTGCAGACAGCACCAGTATTGAACTCTAAACTCCCGGCACCCCAGGGTGTAATATCGTCACACTAACCACTAGCTACCATGGTTCCCCTAAGCACTCATTGATACTGATCCCCTTTACTAGCTGTGCCTCTGTGTCAGGTCCTGTTTCCGGCGTTTATTGTCAGATAAAATTACTTTGGCAATGCAGAATGAGGACTGAATATTGTCTTAGTTAACAGGGAGAATTCCGTCACTTTCTTTGAATCCATGTCTTGTGATCTTTCTTACTTCACCCGAGAGGGCAGGCCGCACTTAGTGCCTCATCCAGACACGACAGCACTCCCCGAGGGCTGTATTTGCATTGGAACATCAGCCTACACTTTCACACCCAATTTTCTGAAAATGGTGGAGGGCGAGCCACTGACGGAACCATGAATCATAATATAGAATTGTATTTAGGTTCATAAACATTGATGTCATTTTAAGTTTTCTCAGCCAACAGTATAAGAATGGAGTTTATTACTAGACCCCAGGCTGATGATGTTAGCTGTTCACAGGATTATTCAAATTTATTGCAGGAGTCTATTTGGAATATCGTGGACTTTCTAGCCTGCGATGAACTTTGGCTCACTCCCCAGCTCTTGTTCACCTTGCAGGTCAGAATACTCTGCACTGGGTTTTCTCTTAACTACCTCCATGTACTTATGTATGGAGATCATTCCCAGACAGGACAAAAATGTTAATGTATCTTGATACAGGTGGCGAGAATAAACCAATAGATTTCAATCCAACAGACATTTTAAATACCAAGGACCTTTACATCCAGCCCATACCCCTTTTTCTCAATTTTAGTTCTTTCGTTCTCTCTCTTTTTCACACTTTCTCTCCCTCTCCCTCTCTCTCCTTCTCCCTCCTTCCCCCTCCTTCCCTCTCCCTGCTCTCTATCCCATTATATCTCTTTCACTCTCTATCTCCCTCTCTCTCACACACTCTCTCCCTCCCTCATGCTCTCTCTCACCCTTTCACTACCTCTCTCACTCTCTCCCGCTTTCACTCTCACACTCTCTCTTCCTCTGTCTCTCTCCCTCTCTCTCTTTCTCCATCTTTCACTCTTTCCCTCTCTCACACATACGCTCTCTCTCTCTCCCTTCTTTCCCTCTCACTCTCTCACTCACTCTCTCTTTCTCTCACTCTCTCACTCTCTCTCTCACTCCCTCTCTCTCACTCTCACACACACTCTCTCGTGTTCTCTCTCATTCTCTCTTGCTCTCTCTCTCTCCCTCACACTCTCACACACTCTCTCTCTCTCAAACTCTCTCTCCCTCACACTCTCTCTCACTTCCTCTCACTCTCACACACTCTCTCTCATGCTCTCTCTCAAACTCTCTCTCACACACACTCTCTCTCACTCTCACTCTCTCTCTCACTCCCTCTCTCTCTCACTCCCTGTCTCCCTCACTCTCACACACACTCTCTCATGCTCTCTCTCAAACTCTCTCTCACTCTCATTCTCTCTCTCTCTCACTCCCTCTCACTCTCACACACTCTCTCAAACTGTCTCTCCCTCACACTCTGTCTCACTTCCTCTCAGTCTCACACACTCTCTCATGCTCTCTCTCTCACACACTCTCTCTCACTCACTCTCTCTCTCACTCCCTCCCTCACTCTCACACACACTCTCTCTCACTTCCTCTCACTCTCACACACACTCTTTCTCATGCTCTCTCTCCCTCTCTCACTCTCTCACTCCTTTCTCTTGCTATGTTCCACCTTATCTCCTATTCTTTTCCCTCTTTCTGTCAGTTTTCTATCTTGTTTTTAATTTTGTTGTTCCCTTTTTTCTCTCTCTCTCATTTTCAAATCTCAGATTGAGATAAGAAGTAATGACTGTTTTTTCAGCCTGTGGGGGGGCCGTAATTTGAGCTCTCTTCTCTGGAAAGTATTTACTGGAAATGTAGCGTCATTAATGCACCAGCCTTTACTGAGTTTTTTTCCCGCAATACTTGAATGAGGAAAAGCCCCAACTTCGCAGTGCTGATAATGGATTGTTCGCGGTTCTGACTGGCGCTGTACCCTTTGAAAGGAGACAGGTAAAGGACTTCTGCATGGACAACTCTGAGATCTGTTTCCTTTAGTGAGGAGCAGTCTGAGAACTGTATTGTATGAAATGTCTGTCTCCATCTCTCTTTAAGTGTTGCATTTTGTTCTGTACCATGTTTGGTTTCTATTTTCTAATGCTTATCTGCCGTGTGTATTGCAAGACGCAATGAGAGCACATGTCATGACAAGGCTTGATTGACTGAAGCCTTTTCTTTTGCCAAACAGGATTGTAATATTTATTGTTCAGATGCTTTTAGCTGTGAAATATTATCTTCACATGGACAAAGGACTTCTTGCAGAGGAAATTCTGATACCTGAGACAAAGACGTAGTTTAAGATCAGTGTGGGAAGTTCTTTACAGACTGATTATTTCCTGTGATTTTAAAATGCCTCTTCATTTTAAACAATCGAGTGGTTCAGTATGTTTATTAGTCCCCAAGCAGACGGAGTGAGCGAGTGAGGAGTTCAAAGCCCACGTCCAGCACATGACAATACAGTGCCCACCGCATGTCTTTTGCCCTATTTATTTATTTATTTTGTAACTTGGAGTAATTTTTTATGTCTTGCACTGTACTGCTGCTGCAAAACAACAAATTTCACAACCCCCGTTATTGATAATACATCTGATGGTAATTCTGCTGTGGAAACTCCGATGCCCAGGAAGTCTCAACAGTGTTGGGACACAGCTAGTTCCATAACAGACAGAGCTCTCCCCACCACTGAGGATCTACAGTAATATGACCATAAGACATTGAAGCAGAATTATGGCATTTTGCCCATCGAGTCTGCTCTGCCATTCTATCATGACTGATTTATTATCCCTCTCAACACTATTCTCTTGCATTCTCTCCATAACCTCTCATGCCCTGACTAATTAAGTACCCTCCACTTCAAATACACCCAAAGACTTGGCAGCCACAGACCCGTGGCAACAAGTTCTACAGATTCACCACCCTCTGGCTAGAGAAATTCCTTCTCATCTCTGTTCTAAAGGGATATCCTTCCACTCTGAGGCCGTTGCCCTCTGTTCCTCGACTCTGTCAGCTAATGGAAGCAGCTTCTCTATGTCTACCACATCTAGGCCTTTCAATATTCTGTAGCTTTCAATAAGATTCCAACCTCAACCACCACCCCCCACCCACCTCATTCTTCTGAACTCCAGTGTGTACAGGGCCAGAGCCAACATCTACAAGATGCAATAACTCAGGAAGGTGACATCCATCCTCAGGGGCCACCACTAGGCCATGCCCTGTGCTCAATGCTGCCATCAGACTGGATGTACAGGAGTCTGAAAAGCCTTGCCTTAAGGTTCAACAACAGCTTCTTTCCCACTGCCATCGGGTTCTTGAACTGACCTGGAAAACTCCAGTTCTATCTCAGACTGGATTCTCCACAACTGATTGAAGAGGTGTGCATTCCAAGACTGGAGTGGATGTTGAGGATTCCCTGTGGCATTTTGCAAAGTAGAATAGAGGCATCTCAATTGGCATAAAACCCCCCACCTTTTAGACGAGCTGGACCACATAAATAAGAGGATAGGTTAGGTGACCTAGTCTTGGTCAGAGAGGGATGTGTCTGGAGCAGGAATGTACAAATCCTAGTTATGATAATATGGACTCTTGACCTCAGAATCTGCCTTGCAACAAGGGACATAACCATCATGAAAGACCCTGTCCATCCAGGCTATGCTCTCTTCTCACTGCTACTATTGGGAAGGAGGTACAGGAGCCGTAGGTCCCTTACCACAAGCTCAGGAACAGTTATTACCCTCCAACCATCAGGCTCCTGAGCCAGAGTGGATAACTCCATTCACCCCAACACTGAGCTGATTCCACAACCTACAGTCTCACTTTTAAGGACACCGCAACTCACGTTCTCGGTATTATTTATTTAGTTACCTATCCATCATCTATCTATTTATTTACTTATTTGTTTGTTTATTTATCTATTTCATGCTTTTTCATTGACTCTATTGGATTTCTTTGTTCTACTGTAAATGCCTACAAGAAAACGAATCTCAGGGTAGTGTATGGTGACATATACACACTTTGATAATAAATTTGCTTTGAATTTTGAACATTCCAAAGACATACAAATAAGTTGTAGGCCTTCTGCACATTGGTTGTCTGTCCATCCTGTTGGATATGGTCTTTCATTGATTCCATTGTGTCTCTTGTATTTACTGTAAATGCCCTCAAGAAAATGAACCTTGGGGTAGTTTATGGTGACATATACGTACTTATTAGTGAGTTTACTTTGAACTTTAAGTTTTGAGCTTGCACCTTATTGTCTGACTGCAATGCACTTTCTCTGAGTACAACATGCAGTTGTTGCTTTTCCCTGTACGATGTCAATACACTGTTGTAATGAAATGATCCATGGGACTGGCATTTGCAAAACACCATGTTTCACTCCACCTCAGCACATGACTATAGTAAACCAAATTACCATTTTGACCGGCGGCAAGCTGTAATCTACCACTGTCATGGAAACGTGGTGATTCAGCTATTAAGAACAATTCAAAATTCAAAATAACTTTATAATCAGAGTATATATGTCACCATAAACAACTCTGAGATTCATTTTTTTGCAAGCATACACAATAAATCCAAGAAACACAAAAGAATGAATGAAAGACCACACCCAACAGGACAGACAAATGATGAGTGTGCAAAAGACAGCAAACTGTGCAAATACTAAAGACAAAAAAGGGAAATAATTATCAAGAGCATGAGATGAAGTGTCCTTGAAAATGAATCCATAGGTTGTGGGAACAGTTCAGTGATCCAGGGTGTGATTAAAGTCAGTATCAGAATCAGGTTTAATATCACTGACGTATGTCATGAAATATGTCATTTTATGGCAGCAATACAGTGCCAGACATTTAAAACATTAAGACATTAAAAAATAAAATAAGTGGTGTAAAAGTGGAGTAGTGAGATGCTGTTCACAGGTTCAAGGTCTGTTCAGAAGTCTGATGGTAGAGTGGAAGAAGCTGTCGAGGGTGTGTGTTCAGGCTTCTGTACTACCCCCCGGATGGCAGTAACGAGAAGAGGGCATGTCCCGGCTCGGGACAGATTTACCAGCGGCTGGCATCTCCTACCCAGTGGGAACAGGACATTTCCATGTGCCATCTCCCTCTCTCTCCCCCCTCCATCAAGCCACAACAAGCAGGGGGCAGGGTAGAGCCCTGCTGAGCTGGGAACACCGAGCAGATTCGCTCAGGGAGTCTGACAGCGGCTCTTCCTGCGCCAACTGGCTCTCCCATCACTGCTCTCTCTTCGGTTCTCTCCCACGCGCTGTTATTGTTTCTAACTTACAGTTTGAGTGACAAGAAGTTGTCTAGAATGGTGGCCTGGGGATTCCCATTCAGGATTTTCCCTAATACTAAAATCACACCACCCATAAGTGACATTAACTCTCTAGCCTGGAGCTAACTGGAACTGGGGGACATTGCTTCAAGATTCAGGGGAGAAGATTTAGGATGGAGATGAGGAGAAACTGTTTTTCCCAGAGAGTGGTGAATCTGGGGAATTCTCTGCCCAGGGAAGCAGTTGAGGCTTCCTCACTAAATATATTTAAGATACAGTTAGATAGGTTTTACATAGTAAGGGAATTAAGGGTTATGGGGAAAAGGCAGACAGATCAGCCATAATCTTATTGAATGGTGGGGCAGGCTCGATGGGCCGGATGGCCTACTCCTGCTCCTATTTCTTATGCTCTTGAGTTCTTATGTAACCCCAAACCACCAGCTGCCTACTCACTTCAAAGGTGAACAATAATTGCTGATATAACCCGAGAACAAACAAAATATAGGTCCAATAGGGCAGATGTAATAGGACTTCCCTCCTCATTGCCCTCTCAGTGGGGTTGGATGAGGTGATTTGGCAGTACTCGCTGGAGTTAAGAAGAATGAGGGGGTTTCTCAAATACTGAAACTTTTCAAATACTGAAAGACCTAGATAAAGTGAATGTGGAGAGAATGTTTCTTACAGTGGAGAAGTCTAGGACCAGGTGGCTCAGCCTCGGAATGGAAGGACTCTCCTTTAGAACAGAAATGAGCAGGGATTTCTTTGGCCAGAGTGTGGTGAATCTGTGTTACTACAGCTGTGGAGGTCAAGTCATTAGGTATACTTTAAGCAGAGTTGATAGGTTCTTGATTATTAAGGGCATCAGAGGCTACGGGGAAAATTCTTCAAGTAATTCCATCTCATCTCTGTTCTAAATCAATGTCCCTCTATTCTAAGGCTGTGCCCCCTGGCCCTAGACTCACTCAATACATGAAACATTCTTCCCACATCCACTCAAAGTTCAATTGATTTCAATGAGATCCCCCCCTCATTCTTCTAAACTCCAGCAAGTACAAGTCCAGAGACATCAAGCACTCCTTATACATTAACCCTTTCATTCTGGGAATCATTCTTGTGAACCCCTGTGGAACTTTTCCAAAGTCAGCACATCTTCTCTTCGATAAGAGGCCCGAAACTGCTCACAATATTCCAAGTGTGTTCTGACCAATACCTTATAAAACCTCAGCATCACCTCCTTGTTCTTATATCCTAGCCCTCTTGAAATGAATGTTACCATTGCATTTGCCTTCCTTAGCACTGACTCAACCGGCAAGTTAGCCTTTAGGTAATCCTGCACAAGGACTGCTAAATCCCTTTGCACCTCTGATTTTTGAATTTTTTTCCCAGTTTAGAAAATAGTCTATGCCTTTATTCCTTCTTCCAAAGTGCATGACCATACACTTCCTTATACGATATCCCATCCGCCACTTCTTTGCCAATTTCCCCAATCTGTCTTAGGTCCTTCTGCAGTTTCCCTGGTTCCTCAAAATTATCTGCCTCTCCACCTATCTTTGCAACATCCACAAACTTGGCCACAAAGCCATCAATTCCATCATCGAAATCTTTGACGTGTATAACATGAAAGGAATCAGTCCCAACATCAACTCTTGTGGAACACCACTAGTCACCAGCATCCAATCTGAAAAGACCCCCTTTATTCCCACTCTTTGCCTCCTGCCAATCAGCCAATCTTCAATCCATGCTTGTATCTTTCCTGTAATACTATGGGTTCCTAACTTGTAAGCAGCCTCGTATGTGGTACTTTGTCAAAGGCCTTCTGAAAATCAAGTAAAAAACATCTATTGACTCTCCTTCGTCTATCTTGCATGTTTTTTCCTTAAATAATTCCAACAGATTTGTCAGGCCAGATTTCCCTTTAAGGAAACCATGCTTTTGTCATGTGTCTCCAAGTACTCTCAAACCTCATCCTTAAAAATGGACTCCAATATCTTCCCATCCACCGAAGTCTGGCTAACGGCCCTATTATTTCCTTTCTTCTGCCTCCTTCCCTGCTTAAAGAGTGGAGTGACATTTGCAATTTTCCATTCCTTTGGAACCATTCCAGAGTTTAGTGACTCTTAATAGATAATTACTAATTCCTCCACAATCTCTTCAGCTACATCTTTAAGAACCCTGGTGTGTAGTCCACCTGGTGCAGGTGACTTATCTACTTTCAGCTTCCCGAGAGCCTTTTCCTTAATAATAGCAACAACACTCACTTCTAACCCCTGACGCTCTCAAATCAGATGCTGGGATTCCAGAATAACACACACAAAATGCTGGAGGAACTCAGCAGGTCAGGCAGCATCTATGGAAATGGTGAAACAGTTGATGTTTCGGGTCAAGAACCTTTCATCAGAAATCCAGACTGTCTTTATAATTTGAGCCCTTAAATCCTGTTAAGATCCTTATGATTCTTTTCTGCAATTTTTTTTGAGGGAATTGGAATTGGTTTATTATTGTCACGTGTACCTAGATATAGTGAAATGTTTATAAATACCGGAGTTTTGCAGATGCTGGAAATTCAGAGTAACACTCAAAAAATGCTGGAGGAACTCGGCAGGTCAGGCAGCATCTATGGAGGGAAATAAACACATGACGTTCCGGGCTGAGGTCCTTCATCCTGATGCTGCCTGATTTGCTGAGTTCCTTCAGCATTTTGAATCAGAATCAGGTTTATTATCACCAGCATGTGTTGTGAAATTTGTTAACAGCAGCAGCAGTTCAATGCAATACATAATATAGAAATAAAATAAAATAATAATAAATAAATAAATTCAAATCTGTCCATGCTCCAGATCTCTCGTTGGTTCTGTGAGTTCTTCCAGCAGCTGAGGCGACATTGATAAAAATTGTTTTCACTAGCAGCAGAGTCAGTGAGCCAGGGGACAGAGTGAGTCAGAGGGAAGAACTCTACATTGTGAGTTGTTATGATACTATTGATTCTCCACGAACTTTCAAAAGGGAATTGGTAAATTAGTTCATTATTGTCACATAGGATCATACAGAAAGAACCACAGTGCAGAAAGAGGCCCTTCACAACATCTAGTTCAAGCTGGACTATTATTCTGCGGGTAGTGGGTAGTGGCTCCATATGTCACTACTACAGGGTGGGACGACCCTGCCTTACACGAGTCCCGGGGTCAGCTGGCTCCGGCTGACAGTACCCGGTATGGGCCCCTATCCAGGGTTACGATCCCACTGCCTTGTGGGTATCTTCTGGAGAAGAGAAGGCTAAGGAGTAAACCCTACACAGATCCCGAGTAGAGCTCCTAAGGCGGTTGGATGACGTATCACGTCACCTCCCGGCAGCTCCTGCCGCCAAGCTGATGCCAAATGTACTGCTTTGCATTGCTTTGGACCACATCCGCGAGGCCGAGAGGGGGATCTCGATGTCTGGGCAGCCCAGGATCTCCATATTCATCGTCCAGGTCTGCACCTCGGGACCGGGCGCATCCATTGTCTACTTAGACAGACGGAGCCATTATTATTATTATTATTATTCAGCCTAGTCCCATCAACCCACACCTGGACCATAGATCTCCATACCCCTCCCATCCATGTACTTTCAAAACTTCTCTTAAATGTTGCAATCAAACCCACATCCACCACTTCCTCTGGCATCTCGTTCCAATCCCTCTAAATGACGAAGTACCCCCCTCAGGTTCCCCTTAGACATTTCGCCTTTCACTCTATAACATTTAGTTCTAAAGGATAGTGCAAAAGACTTCGGTACGTATATATAGCAAGGGTGCTCAAAACTTTCGCACTGTAACTTTGTTTGTTGATGGTGAGCGGAGAGTGAGTTTGTAAATCTGGCAGGAGCAAAGGTTGCTGGGAAAGGTGCAGGTGGAACGTCACAGGAGGGAGTGTGGGACAGGTGGGAGATAAGGAATGTCAGGGGTGGGGGTGAGGGGTGGCACAGGCACAGGCACACCCAACCCTGAGAAGGTCACTTGATTCCAAAAAAAATTGGTTTATTGATCAGGGCGGCACGGTAGCATAGTGGTTAGTGGTTAGCACGCCCCACAGTATTTCCCCCCACCCCTGCCGCCTGTAAGGAGTTTGTACGTTCTCCCCATGACCACATGGGTTTCCTTTGGTTTCCTCCCACAGTCCAAAGGTTAATTGGTCATTGTAAATTGTCCTGTGATATAGGTTTGGGTTAAATTAGGAGATTGCTGGATGGCACGGATTGAAGGGCCAGAAGGGCCTATTCTGCACTGTATGTCAATAAATAAAGTACAGAATGTCTCTCTGGTGCTCTCCACTCCCTCCCCTCTCCCTTCCCCTTTTCCCAACCATGATCCCCCCTCTCCCGGCCCCCTTCCCACTCTCTATCTGCAATAGAGACTCATACCGGAATCGGGTTCGTCATCTCTCACAGTTGTCAAGAAATTAGCTTTTTTTGTGGCAGCAGTAGAGAGCAAAATATAAAATGACTACAGTGTTGAGCAAAATCCTTAGGCATCCTGGCAATATATACAGTATGTGCCCAAGATTTTTGCAGAGTACTGTTGTTCTACCCAACGTCAGTGGGAAAAGTCTGCTTGCCTTTACCTTATCTATACCCCTCATAATTTTGTGCACTTCTACCAAATCTCCCCTCGTTCTCCTGCGCTCTACGGACTAAATTCCAAACCTATTCAATCTTTCCCTATAACTCAGATCTTCAATTACCAGCAACATCTTGGTACCAACATTTTTACTGTACCTTGGTACCAACACAAGGTTTTAAGAGCATAAGATACAGGACAGAGTCAGGCCATTTGGCCCATCCAGTCTGCTCCGCCATTTCATCATGGCTCTCTCAGCCCCAGTCTCTTGCCTTCTCCCCATATCCCTTCAAGAATCTATCAACCTCGGCCTTAAATATACCCAATGACTTGGCCTCCACAGCCACCTGTGGCAATGAATACCACAGATTCACCACTTTCTAACTAAAGGAATTCCTCCTTACCACTGTTCTAAATGGACGTATGTCTATTCTGAGGCTGTGTCCTCAGATCTTAAACTCCCCCACCATAGGAAATGAACAATGAAAAACTTTGTTTTGTATGCTATCCATGCAGATCATTTCAGTATAACAGTTCATCAAGATAAGTCAATGAAGCAAATAAATCTTTATCCTGTGGGAGTTAGTGAGACCCTCACTCACTGCTCTCACTTTGTGCTGCTCTCTGACTGTTCACCCAGCCTATCAGATTCCTTCTTCTTCAGCCCTTTACCAGTTCCACCTATCACCTCCCAGCTTCTCACTTCATTCCCCTCTCCTCCACCCTCCCTCCCTCCCTCCCTCCCCCTGACCTGGCTCCACCTATCACCTCCTGGCTTCTCACCTCATTCCCCTCTCCTCCACCCATCCACCCTTCCTCCCGCCCCCTGACCTGGCTCCACCTATCACCCCCCAGCTTCTCACCTCATTCCCCTATCCTCCCGCCCCCTGACCTGCCTCCACCTATCACCTCCCAGCTCCTCACCTCATTCCCCTCTCCCCCTGCCCCCTGACCTGGCTCCACCTATCATCTCCTGGCTTCTCACCTCATTCCCCTCTCCTCCACCCACTCACCCTTCCTCCCGCCCCCTGACCTGGCTCCACCTATCACCTCCCAGCTTCTCACCTCATTTCCCTCTCCTTCCGCCCCCTGACCTGGCTCCACCTATCACCTCCCAGCTTCTCACCTCATTCCCCTCTCCTTCCGCCCCCTGACCTGGCTCTACCTATCACCTCCTGGCTTCTCACCTCATTCCCCTCCCCTTCCGCCCCCTGACCTGGCTCTACCTATCACCTCCTGGCTTCTCACCTCATTCCCCTCTCCTTCCGCCCCCTGACCTGGCTCTACCTATCACCTCTTGGCTTCTCACCTCATTCCCCTCTCCTCCACCCACCCACCCTTCCTCCCGCCCCCTGACCTGGCTCCACCTATCACCTCCCAGCTTCTCACCTCATTCCCCTCTCCTTCCGCCCCCTGACCTGGCTCTACCTATCACCTCCTGGCTTCTCACCTCATTCCCCTCTCCTCCACCCACCCACCCTTCCTCCCGCCCCCTGACCTGGCTCCACCTATCACCTCCCAGCTTCTCACCTCATTCCCCTCTCCTCCCACCCCCTGACCTGGCTCCACCTATCACTTTCCAGCGTGTACTCCTCCCCCTCCCCACATCTTCTTATTCAGGCTTCTTCTCCCCGTCTTTTCCAGACTTGGCCTGAAATGTTGACAGCTTATTCCCCTCCATAGATGTTGCCCGACTGGTTGCGTTTCTCCAGCACTTTGTGTGTGTTGCTCTGGATTTCCAACATCTTCAGAATCTCTTATGTTTGTGGTTATTCTCTTCATGCTATATTGTAGCAAAAATCACATAGGTCTTGCTACATTACTATACCATACACTCAGTGGCCACTTTATTAGGTACACCTGTACACCTGCTCATTAATGCAAATATCTAACCAGCCAGTCGTGTGGCAGCAACTCAATGCATAAAAGCATACAGACATGGTCAGAGGTTCAGTTGTTGTTCAGATCAAACATCAGAATGGGGAAGAAATGTGATCTAAGTGACTTTGGTTGTGGAATGATTGTGGCAGGCGGGGTGGTTTGAGTATCTCAGAAACTGCTGATCTCTTGGGATTTCCATGCACAACAGTCTCTGGAGTTTACAGAGGATGGTGAGAAAAACAAAAAGCATCCAGTGAGCAGCAGTTCTGTGGGTGAAAACGCCTTGTTAATGAGAGAGGTCAGAGGAGAATGGCCAGACTGGTTCAAGCTGACAGGAAGGAGACAGTAACTCAAAAAAAAAGAAAGCATTACCACACTGGTGGGCAGAAGAGCTTCTCTGAATTCACAACACGTCGAACCTTGAACTCGTTGGCTTACAGCAGCAGAAGACCATAAATATACCCTCTGTGGTCACTTAATTAGGTACAGGAAGTACATAATAAAGTGGCCACTCAGTGTGTATAACCTACAGAGTATATAAATTTATAGGTCACAGCCAGTTCTCCTCACACCAAAGTGAATACTGAGACTTAGAGTCATCCAGCATGAAAATAGGCCATTCAACCCATCTGGTCCTTGCTGATCAAGGTACCCATCTGAGCTAGTCCCATTTAGCACATACCTCTGTACTCAGGTACTCTTTAAATGTTGTATCTCTCCATGTACCTGACCAGGTACCTTTTCATATGTTATTAATGTACCAGAGGAAGTGGCAGTTCACTCCAGATACTGTCCACCCTCTGAATGAAAAGTTCCTACTAAATTCATCCTCTCTCACCTTAAACCCATGCCCCCTAGTTCTTGATTCCCAACTCTGGGGAAAAAATATG
Organism: Mobula hypostoma; assembly: GCF_963921235.1. Lineage (NCBI taxonomy): Eukaryota > Metazoa > Chordata > Chondrichthyes > Myliobatiformes > Myliobatidae > Mobula > Mobula hypostoma. Next base: position 186,541,743 of record NC_086101.1, on the reverse strand, counting down.
CGGCACCCTCTGGGTGAAAGGTTACCCCTCAAGTTCCTGTTAACTCTCTCCCTATCACTCTAAATCCATGCCCCCTAGTTACCAACTCCTCGACGATGAGGGAAAGGGGAAAGACAGTACGCATTCACCCAGTCTATGACGGCCCGAGTTTTATATACCTCAGCAAGATCACCCCTCATTCTCCTACACTCTATTGCAAACCTGCTCAACCTCTCTCCATAACTCGTTCCCTCAAGGTGATGAGGTAAACTGAGCGAGATGGAAGTTCTGGGCAGGGCAAACTGATTGCGAGGAGAGGGAGAAAAACACGATTAACGCATTACATCATTGATGATAATCCAGATGCTGGCTCAGATTCCCCTGCTCGTTTTTGAAAAAAGAGTTTAAGACAGAACCAGATGAAGATCATTCACCTCAGTGAGTCAGCCCATGCACTGAGCCAAGAGTTTTGTGTTTTAACACCCTCCGTAGGACTGAGAGGGAATGGTACCAACCAGTCTGATACCTTAACCTTTGTCATACCTCATTTAACATCCCTCTTCCCCACCTCCTCTCTATTATTTGAAAGATACAGGCATCATTTCCACTGGTGGGAGAATCTCAAATGAGCGAGCAAGTTATATGATTAGAAGATCATTTAAAACGGAGGTGCGCGGGAACATCTTCGAGGAAAGTGAGTGACTCTCTGGAACCCTCTGCCCCAGAGGGTTGCAGAACCAGATTGATAAGGGAGTTTAAAGAGGAAGTAGATTGTAAAGATAAAGATTAGCCTTATTTGTCACATGTACATTAAAACAGGCAGTGAAATGTGTTGTTTTGTGTCTGAGGATCATGATGGGCGTCACCCTCGAGCGTCACCGCACTTTTGGCACCAATATAGCATGTCCACATTACTAACCCTGACCCGTACGCCTTCAGAGCGTGGGAGGAAACCGGAGCACCTGGAGGAAACCCACACGGTCACGGGGAGAACGTACAAACCCCTCACAGACGGCAGCAGATGTCGACTGCCGATCAGTGATCACTGGTGCTGGGAAATGATTACACTAATAGCTATGATACCGCGCAGATTTTTTTTGGGGAGAGATCAGAGAATAACAACAAATTTCACAGCACGTGTCGGTGATATTAAACCTGATTCTGATTCTAAATTGACAGCCTATGATGAGCTAGCATAAAATAAATAAGGAGTAGGGCAGATCGGTTCTGATTAACATTAAATGGAGGGGCCGAATGATCTACTCCTGATGCTATTTCTTTGCGTTGAGACAAGACTCTGCAATGCTTACACTCAGTGGCCACTTTATTAGGTACACCTGTACACCTACCCATTAATGCAAATATCTAATCAGCCAATCACGTGGCAGCAACTCAATGCATAAAAAGCATGCAGACATGGTCATGAGGTTCAGATGTTATTCAGACCAAACATCAGAATGGGGAGAAACGTGATCTAAGTGACTTTGATTGTTTGTGACAGGCGGGGCGGTTTGAGTATCTCAGAAACTGTTGATCTCCTGGGATCTTCACACACAGGAATCTAGAGTTTACAGAGAATGGTGCAAAAAAAAACCAATCCAGTGAGTGGCAGATCTGTGAGTGAAATTGCCTCATTAATGAGAGAGCTTGGAGGAGAACAGCCAGACTAATTCAAGCTGACAGGAAGGTGACAGTAACTCAAATAACCAAGCGTTAGAATAGTGATGTATAGAAGAGCAAATCTGAATGCACAGGACATCAAAGCATGAAGTTGGTTGGCCACAGCAGCAACAATATACATACACTTAGTGACCACTTTATTAGGTACAGGAGGTAGGTGCCAGATCTGGGGTGGACATAGTGTGTGTCTCAGTGTTCCAGATCTGGGATTGACACAGTGTTTACAATTTTTGATTCAGATTTATTTGTTACATGTACATTGAAACATCCTTGAAATGTGTCCTTTGCGTTAACAACCAAAGGTATGTTGGAGGCAGCCCATAAGTGCTAACACACATTCCGGCACCAATATAACATTTCCATAATGTCCAGGAGAACAACACAAGCAACAACAACAACAGCAGTCAAACAACAGCGAAACCAGCCCCTTTCCTCACTCCCACTCACACAGGCGTACAGGCCTCCAGTCCCAGGACAGGCTGTCTCCGGGCTTCCGGCCCCCAGTGGACGTGTGGAATCACAGACATCTGGTTTCTGACTTCCCCACTAGGCTCACAGACCCAGGGCTTTGACTTACAGACTCACCAACTTTGGTCTTTGGTCTTCGATCTTCGGTATCGATCCCAGGGCTTTCCAATGATGGGACCCTGATCTCCACGCCTCAGACTCTGTCCTCACTGACTCGTGTACCTAGTGATCACCAGCCCTCGTACCTCCTGCCCACGTGGACCTCCGTTCCCAGGATCCACAGATTTGCAGGGTCACCAGCCCTCGTCCACACTGGTCTTTGCCCACAGCGCTTGCTGGCCCTACATGCATCCACAGGGATCACTGGCCTTCAATCCATGGAGTGATCCAAACTACACTTTGGCCTGACCTCTAACTCCCCCACACATCCATTCCTTAACTGGGGTTAAGGAATGACCTGACCTCTAAGTCCCCAAAACCGTCTCTATGGTCAGTCAGTCAGTCAGTGGGTGCCGTCCCGAATCCGGGGTTGGCAGCTATGCACCTCCAGCTTCTTCAATCTTGTGACAGCACCGAGTACAGCCTCTCCTCCAGTTTGTTCTTGCTGGCCGCCTTGGCACCGCCTGCCGCCGTCCCGCCAAACTCGTGCCCGAGGCCATGTCGGCCTCCAGCCGCGGCCACTACTTCGAGCTCGACCCTTCCTTAGGCGGAGGCCTTGGGCAGGTCCAGGCTCACAGTGCAGTCGTGCCTCCAGGTGGGTCTGTACTCTAAATATCAGCATTTGGAATTTTACTCTAAAAAATGGCCTTAGTTATCAGAGGGGGGAGGAGGAAACAAACTGGAAAATTGCTGTGCAATTCCTGTCAATTCCTGAATCCCAAACTCCCTGAGTTAATTACTGCTGCCTCCACCCACCCTAGCAGTCACCTATTCACCAAATTGCCATCAGGAAGACACTATAAGTCCATCACTACCAGGACTACACGGCATCTCCAAAGCTTCTTTCCTGAAGACCATAAGGTATAAGAGCAGAATTAGGCCATTTGGCCCATCAAGTCAGCTCTGCCATTTCATCATGGTTATTCTAATTTTCCTCCCAGCCCCAATCTCTTGCCTTCTCCCCGTATCTCTTCATGCCCTGCATAATTAAGAATCTATCAACCTCTGCCTTAAATATACATAAAGACTTGGCCTCCACAGCTGCCAGTGGCAAAGAATTGCACAGATTCATCACTCTCTGGCTACCCAGTTTCTCAGCAAAATTCATCCTAGCCGTCCCTGAACGACATCCACTAAAGTCTTTCCTGCTCTCCTTTTCTGCTGATAATGGTTTAATCTGAACACATGTTCACATTTATATTGAGTCTGATTATTGAAGTTTGCACATGAAACTGTTCTGATAATTATTGATTGCTCATGGCTGTTTGCCCTGTTGTCTTGTAAATTGTTGGTTGTTATTAGTTGTCTGTTATGGTTGTTACGTACCCCGTAACTGGGTTGCCAAACCAGCAGAAATGGATCACTCAGTTGGAGTCTGGAGTACTAGAACTAAGAAAGTTTTATTAAAGAAACGAACAACACAGTAATCGAAAGGATAATAAATGCAACAGTTCAGCGATGATAAACGCACATGTGCACAGAATTAAGATAACAGCATCAATCAAGCTCTATCGTTGTCTAGGGGTAGATGACCAAATTTCAAAATGACTCAAAGTTCAGTCCAGTTCAGTTCGCAGTAATCGTTGCCATGGCGATGGACAACGTGGGGGAAGAGAGAGATAGAATAGGAACAACTGATCATTCAGAACACTGCTTCACTCACAGACCAGCGAGATGGCTCACAAACAGCTTTTGGGCGGGTCCTTGGTGATGTCACCTGAGGTCACCGACTGTGACCCCTCCTCCAGATGCGGTCGATCCTCTGCAGTGAACCCGGCACCCAGGCAAGGGCGGACACACACCGGGTTCCCGCTGATCGTACCTTTCCACCCTTGTCGTTGTCTGGTACTTCTCACCCACTCGTGAGAGGCGCACCGCTTCCAGGGTCTCGTTACCTCGGGTGGCGTGTGTCTGTCTTAGCGAACCTGTCCCTTTTTATCCTCCTGCTGGGGTATCGCCTGTCCATCACTTCAAACAGTTCAGGGTTCAAAGGGGGGAGCCGCTCCAGACAGCTCTCTCTCCCACATCCCTTCATTACACATCTCCAGACGCTGCTCCATTGTTCCTTATCTCTCCTTCCCCTGAGGGCAGGTGGCAGACCAACTGCTGATGCCACTGATGCTAGCCCAGGCCAGCAAACATCTTAATTTTATGTGTATTCTCGTAACATGGTATTGTCCTGTTTTATGCTTGGCACTGAATCACTATCAATTCTGGTATGTTTCACATACTGGTAATAAAGAGATTCTGATTCTGATTATGATTATTTTTTGTTACACATCTTTGCCAGAAGGAAAAGCTGGAAGTTTGAATTCAGCTTTTACAAAACGAATGCCCGAGGGCTTTGGGAAATTAGCGACGTAGGAGACCCTGCAGATGCTGGAAATCCAGAGCAGCACACATAATGTTCCTCCGGCATTTTCGCACAATTAGCAGATAGGCTGCAATTCCAGGACTTGGGAATGGTGCTGAGATGTCGCTCTAAGCGTCCCAGTAGAGCTGACGGGAGTGGATTACGCTTGGACTTGGACCAGTGTAAGACCTTCTGTCTTGTTCTTTGAGTACAATAACTGTACTGGAAACGCAGCTGGCTCCATCGTGGGCACTAGCCTCCCCAGCGTTGAGGGCACCTTCAAAAGGCAGGATGCCTCAAAAAGGTGGCATCCATCATTAAGGACTCCCAGTACCCAGGACATGCCCTCTTCTCGTGGTACAATCAAGGAGGGGGTATCGGAGCCTGAAAGTACACACTCAACTTTTCAGGAACATCTTCTTCCCATCTGCCATCAGATTTCTGAATGGGCAGGAACCCATGAACACGACCACACTATTTTTTCACTCTCTTTCTGCATTACTTGTTTAAAGGATTTCTTTCTATAAGTACCTCTTATTCTAATTTATTATTTTTTTAATGCAATGTACTGCTGCCACTAAACAAATTTCATGTCATATGCCAGTGATATTAAACCTGATTCTGATTCTAAAGCAGAGAAGCAGAAGGCTACCAGGAATTCCTGACTGTCGTGGCCCAAAATGTCGACTTCTTATTTCACTCCACAGCTGCTGCCTGATCTGCTGAGTTCCTCCACCAGCTTGAGTGTATTGCTCAAAATTTCCAGTGTCTGCAGAAGTGTGTGTGTGTGTGTGTCTGTCTGTCTGTGCATTTAAGCCTCTTTTTTAAGGGGATGTTTACTTTTGTGCATAGATTCCTGTGGGGAGTAAATGATCTCTGATCACCATGCCAAGTTTATGTGAAAAAATTTGGGGACCATTTGTACCACATATCCAGATATTGAATCTCCATGCTCAGCATTTCTTTGGGGGAGCCTTCAACTGATGGCTCGAGAAGACACCCCACCACCACTTTCTCAAGAGCAATTGGAAACAACGCAATAAATACTAGCCCTGTTACTGATGGCCCCTTCTCGTGAATAAACACTGAAATATTAGTTGACTTGACGTCAGTGGGACTGAATGTGCAGAGATGAACTTAATGGGGGCCAACACTGTTCTTCACTGGTGACCATAAGCAGAGACTGTTAGCTTCCCACCCCCTCCCAACCCACTCACCCCAGCCCCCTCAGGAGAATGGTGGGTGGAGTATCATTTTAATCTAACTGCACAATAATGGTGGGGCTTCCTTAATGAAAAGAATCTTTCAATACAACAGGCAGATCCCCACCACTAAGCATGTACTTGTTCTTTGAAAAAGCTGTACACTCATTCCAATTCCCTTGCCTGTTGTCTGCAGCTGTGTAAATGATTTCCTCATAAAATATTTATCCATTTCCCCTTTTGAATGGTGCTGTCATTACCAACTCAGCCAATGCATTTCAGATGGATTTAAACAACATGGAAACAGGCCCTCTGTCCAACCTGTGTTGGTCCCATTTGTCAGTGTTTGATTCCTTCCAAATCTTTCCTATCCATAGAGTCCATGGTGGGGGGTGGGGGTGGGGGGGGTAGATTTCCATGGTGTAATGAGCTGTGTCCACAACTCTCTACAATCCTTTGCTGTCTTGGACAGAGCTCTTCCTATTACAAGCTGCGATGCATCTGAATAGGATCCTTCCTATGGTGTAGCTATCAAAATTGATGAGGGTCACTATTTTGCCAAACTTCTTGAGCCTCCTGAGGAAATATTAGTGTTGGTGAGCTTTCTTGACCATAGCACTTAGATAGTTGGACCAAGAGGGGCTATATTTACGCCTAGAAACCTGAAGATCTCAACCAACTCCAACTCAGCACCTTTGATACAGTTAGGGGTGTCCAGTCCACCCCACTTCCTGAAGTCAATAACACACACAAAATGCTATGAAGGAACTCAGCAGGTCAGGCAGCATCTATGGAGGGGAATAAAGAGTCGACATTTCAGGCCGAGGCCCTTCATCAGGACTGAAGGAGTGCTCCTCAATTCCTTAAGCTCTTTTGTTTTGCTGATATTGAGGGCGAGGTTGTTGTCCTGATGCCATGCCGCCCGGCTCGCTGTATCCTTCCTCATCCATCTTCTGCAGACTCCTGAGGGGGCTGAGAAGGACTTGGCTTACTGAAGGGTGGTATCTCTCCCTCAGTGTGGCACTGAGAATATCAGCCTCGCTTCTTTCTGCTCAAGTCTTGTCACGTGAGTGCTTCTCCCAGCAGCACACTGAGAAAGGCATTTGATATCTCAGAACACAAAAGACTGAGGAGAGATTTCATGGAGGAATACAAAGTTATGAAGGACATAGACAGGGTAAATGCAAGCAGGCTTTTTCCACTGAGGATGGGTGAGATGACAACCAGAGGTCATGGGTTAAGGGTGAAAGGTTAAATGTTCAGGGGGAGCGTGAGGGTGGTGAGTGTGTGGAATGAGCTACCAGCGCAAGTGGCAGATGCAATTTCGATTTCAGTGTTTAAGAGAAGTTTGGTTTGGTACATGGATGAGAGGGGTATGAAGAGCTATAGTCTGGGAGCAGGTCGATGGTATTGGGTAGTTTAAATGATTCAGCACGGACTCGATGGGCTGAAGGGCCTGTTCCCGAGCTGTAATTTCCTGTGACTCTAAATACAAGAGATTGTACAGATGCTGGAATTCCACAGCAACACACGCAACATGCTGGAGAAACTCATCAGGGCAGTCAGCATCTATGGAGAGGAATAAAGAGTCAACATGTCAGACTGAGGCCCTTCATCAGGACTGGAACGGGAGGGCGCAGAGGCCAGAGTGAGAAGGTTGGGAGAGGGGAAGGAGTACAAGCTGGGTCTCGTCAGGGACTCGGACTGAACTGTCAAGTATTTATTCCTTTCTATTGGATATCTCAATACGCAAGGAAGCAGAGAAAACCAAAGGGAGTGTGAACAAATTAGATAGTGCTGTCAGCAATGGAAGATGCGGCTCTCCTTCTGTTCTCTGTGTGACCCCCGTCCTGTTATCTTACTGCAGTCCGTCAACCATTTGTATTTGCGCCCTTTCATGAATTGCTCTCTGTTGAAGGCAATATCTCGTACGGGTTAAATTCCCAGTCACTCACCCATGTCAGTGCCATCTCGATAGACTACCTGTAGATTTAAACTCTTATAACCCCCCTCATGTGGGAGAATCGGGTGTTCGCCAACCGGAAGGTCAGGCAATGAATGATAAGTTACAAGTGCTGCACACGCAGTCACTGTGGTTGGAAATGCTGTGCGAACAGGAAGGGCTTTCATAACTTAATTGACAATTTAAAGGCCGATGTCAGCTGAGAGACGTAGCCAGCTCAGGGAGCTGGCTACTAGTTCCTCTGCTATCTTCTGTGGTGGATTCCAGTCAACACCTCTCTCTATCTTTAGTAGGGGCAGTTTAGCAATGGTTCCTAGAACTCAATTCTCCAAATCCTAATGAGTGCCGCATGCTGTCATTAATTTATTGTGAGCTTTGAGCATAAAACAGTACAGGCTCTTCAGCCCACAATGTTGTACCAACCCTTTAGCGTAAGCTAACCTTTCCCTCCCACATAGTCCTTCATTCTTCTAACATCCATGGGCCTGTTTTTGAGTGCAGGCCACCCGCTTTGAGAATTTTCTTGGTACCCTATCAGTAATAATTACCCCTCTATTTTGTGATAGTAACATCTTCAGCATCTCCCTCTCCTATGATACTGACTCTTCACCCCAAATATCCCTGTCGCATAACAGCTTCCCCTGTCTTACCATAATGTACAATTACTGTAAGTATGTGGCTGACAGTTGGCACAGTTTCAATGGCGTGAGAAACGTTTTCCATACTGTTTCAAAGGTTTCAAAGGTACAAATGTATAACATAGAAACATAGAAACATAGAAAATAGGTGTAGGAGTAGGCCATTCGGCCCTTCGAGCCTGCACCGCCATTTATTATGATCATGGCTGATCATCCAACTCAGAACCCGCCCCAGCCTTCCCTCCATACCCCCTGACCCCCGTAGCCACAAGGGCCATATCTAACTCCCTCTTAAATATAGCCAATGAACTGGCCTCAACAGTTTCCTGTGGCAGAGAATTCCACAGATTCACCACTCTCTGTATGAAGAAGTTTTTCCTAATCTCAGTCCTAAAAGGCTTCCCCTCTATCCTCAAACTGTGGCCCCTCATTCTGGACTTCCCCAACATCGGGAACAATCTTCCTGCATCTAGCCTGTCCAATCCCTTTAGGATCTTATACGTTTCAATCAGATCCCCCCTCAATCTTCTAAATTCCAACGAGTACAAGCCCAATTCATCCAGTCTTTCTTCATATGAAAGTCCCGCCATCCAGGAATCAATCTGGTGAACCTTCTTTGTACTCCCTCTATGGCAAAGATGTCTTTCCTCAGATTAGGGGACCAAAACTGCACACAATACTCCAAGTGTGGTCTCACCAAGGCCTTGTACAACTGCAGTAGTACGTCCCTGCTCCTGTACTCGAATCCTCTCGCTATAAATGCCAGCATACCATTCGCCTTTTTCACCGCCTGCTGTACCTGCATGCCCACTTTCAATGACTGGTGTATAATGACACCCAGGTCTCGTTGCACCTCCCCTTTTCCTAATCGGCCACCATTCAGATAATAATCTGTTTTCCTATTTTTGCCACCAAAGTGGATAACTTCACATTTATCCACATTAAATTGCACCTGCCATGAATTTGCCCACTCACCCAACCTATCCAAGTCACCCTGCATCCTCTTAGCATCCTCCTCACTGCTAACACTGCCACCCAGCTTCGTGTCATCCGCAAACTTGGAGATGCTGCATTTAATTCCCTCATCCAAGTCATTAATATATATTGTAAACAACTGGGGTCCCAGCACTGAGCCTTGCGGTACCCCACTAGTCACCGCCTGCCATTCTGAAAAGGTCCCGTTTATTCCCACTCTTTGCTTCCTGTCTGCTAACCAATTCTCCACCCACACCAATACCTCACCCCCAATACCGTGTGCTTTAAGTTTGCACACTAATCTCCTGTGTGGGACCTTGTCAAAAGCCTTTTGAAAATCCAAATATACCACATCCACTGGTTCTCCCCTATCCACTCTACTAGTTACATCCTCAAAAAATTCTATGAGATTCGTCAGACATGATTTTCCTTTCACAAATTCATGCTGACTTTGTCCGATCATTTCACCGCTTTCCAAATGTGCTGTTATCACATCCTTGATAACTGACTCCAGCAGTTTCCCCACCACCGACGTTAGGCTAACCGGTCTATAATTCCCCGGTCTCTCTCTCCCTCCTTTTTTAAAAAGTGGGGTTACATTAGCCACCCTCCAATCCTCAGGAACTAGTCCAGAATCTAACGAGTTTTGAAAAATTATCACTAATGCATCCACTATTTCTTGGGCTACTTCTTTAAGCACTCTAGGATGCAGACCATCTGGCCCTGGGGATTTATCTGCCTTCAATCCCTTCAATTTACCTAACACCACTTCCCTACTGACATGTATTTCGCACTTTACTTCTGAAATGCTTTTTCTTAGTAACCATCTATGAAAACAGAGGAATGTCCCAAAGAATGAATGACAGTCAAATATTAAAACCCAAAAGCACCCCCCCAGCTCCCCTCCCTCCTGCACATAAGTGGCAGTGAGCACAATCCCCCCTCCCGCCACTGGCAAAAAAAAGCATCGGCACCCGCCACCGAGCACTCAAGCGTGAGCAAAGCAACAGCAAATACATAGGCTTGCAGTACCCCAAAGACTTCGCGTTTCACCCGGTATTCGACATACCACGGGTTCTCTCTCTCCTTAATAAGGGAGAAAGAGGTGTCTCCGTTTTCAAAGCGAGCGGGGAGACGTAACAAACAACTCACTGGTTTACGATGTTAAAAGTCCTCCATGTCGCTTTTTTGAGCTCTGTGCCCAAAGATCACGAGTCTCTGGGCACACAGCCACAGATATTCCGACTCCCCTGACCACACACTAGGTCTTCTGTCGTGACACCGACCCTCGATCCACCCATCTCCAGAGGCCTATCCTAGGGTTCAAAGCCGAGCCCAATACTTAGGCCGAACCCTTGGCATGCCAAACAGCGGCCAGTCCTGAAACCCCGAGATCGGGTCCCATTCCCGCAAAGAGCTGTGATCAGTGTGTAACTCCGGGTCAGGGCCTTCAAAAGAACCCTGAAAGGGAAAATTAAATATATTAAAGATGGAAATAGAGCTGTTTCCGAAGATGCAAGCAGAGGAGTCGCCGTTTAGCGCCATCATCACTCCACTCTGCCTCTTTCCAGTTTCTCCCTATAATAACCCCTGCTGTCCTGTCCAATCCAATTCCCATACTTTTAAATGTCCCTAATGTAATGTATCTGCCTCTACCACCACCCCTGGCAGTGTGTTCCACACACCCACCACTCTCTGTGTAATAAAAAAACTACCTCTAACATCCCCCTCCTCCACACTTCCCTACAATCACCTTAAAATCACACCCCTCGTATTTGCCATTTCTGCCCTGGGAAAAAGTCTCTGGCTACCCACTCGGTCTATGCCTCTTATCAGCCCCACACCGTGAGAGCAAGGGCCTGTATGGTGCTGGAATGTTCTTTGTTCAACGCGCTTGACTCAAGAGCCTGAGTTAAAGTGAGAGGTTGGGCGGCTTGGGCCTGGGATGCAGGAGTCTGAGGGATGACCTGATAGAGGTGTATACAATCATGGGGAGCATTGATAGGGTGAATGTGAAGAATCTTTTACCCAGATAAAGTGAACCAAAAACTAAAGGGTATAAGTTTACAGTGGGAGGGGAAAGATTTCAAAGAGATGTTAGGGGCAACCTCTTCACTTAGACCAGTGGTTCCCAACTGGGAGTCCACAGACCCCTTGCTTAATGGTATAAAGAAGATTGGGAATCCCTGACCTAGACAGTGGTGTGTATGTGGAACGAGCTGCCAGAGGAAGTGGTTCAGGCAGGTACAATAACAACACTGAAAAGATATTTGGACAGGAAAGGTATAGGGCTGGGGTTCACAGATCTCTTGCTTAATGGTAATGGTCCATGGCATAAATAGGTTGGCAACCCCTGGTACAGGGGGTTATGGGACAAACACAGGCAAATGGGATTAGTTGAGAGTGGACCCCCTAGTCAGCATGGACAAACTGAGTGGAAAGGAGCGTTCCTGTACAACATTGCTCAAAGACTCAATCTCCCTTTAAGTGACTGATGTCCATAGAGAGGTGAACAATCACCCGAGAATTAATAGCTTGAACGCTGACAGGCATGCCTTCAATTGCCAACGTTCTGACATCTGGAATTCTCTCCTTAAACCTCTCCACCACACTCCGCTTCTCCCCAGATCTTCCTTAAAACCTGCTTCTATGAGCGAGCTCTTGATCACAAACCCAACACAACCCTGACGTCACTTGTTTTTTTTTTGATAATGTTCCAGCATGTGTTGTTCTGCTCTGTAAGAGGTTCTATAGAAATGAAAGCTGCCGTTGTATGCTTTGTTTCGGTTGGATGGGGTGGTGACCTAACTATTTAAGAATATTGCCATATATAGCAAAACTGTCTGAAACTTGCATATAATATCAAGTTGATGATCATATGCACAATTACAGTGAAGTACAGATGTATAAACAATAGAACAGTACCACACAGGAACAGGCCCTTCGGCCCACAGTGTTGTACTGAACCAATTCAATTAGTAATCCAATGCTGTATTCTTTTCTTAGATGCTGCCTGGACTGCGGAGTTCCTCCAGCATTTTGTGTGTGTTGCTCAGATTTCCAGCATCCACAGATTTGGTCTTGTTTGTAAACTAATCCCTTCTGCCTACACAATGTCCACATCGTTCCATTTTCCTCACGTTCATGTGCCTATCTCAACGTCTTTTAAAGGTCCCTAATGTAACTGCCTCTACCACCAGGCAGCACATTACAGGCACCCATCACTGCCATTGTAAATTGCCCCGCGATTGGGTTAGCGTGAAATCGGTGAGTTGCTGGCAGTGTGGCTCAAAGGGCCAGAAGGGCCTATTCCACAGCGAATCCCTAAACTGAACTTTGAACTTTGAACTTTTGAACTTTTTGGTCTGGGAGCTGGTGTTGATTCAACGGACCAATTTTTTTCTCTGCCGTAAGGAAGTATATATAAGTTGGCATGTTGTGTGGGTGAAGTCAAAATACATTGACTGATATTTTGTTACCTCTGTTCCTGTTTCAGTGATCCACTGAGGCTACAGCAGCTGCAGAACCAGGTCCTACTGGAACAGCAAGCCGGGAGGCAAGGCCAGCAGACCCTCGAGCTCTTACTGTGCTCGCCAAATTCCGCCCAGCCGCCCCCCGCCCCAATGAGCGTGCTGAACCCCCACACTCCGTCGCCAGCCATGCAGCAAACAACGGCTTTCAATTACGCTCGGCCAAAGCAGTTTATTGCCGCTCAAAGTCTCTCGTCTTCTGCTGGGTACCTGTCTCCTTCCGGGTCTTCGGGCTCTAACCTGTCCTCACCCCTCTCTCCTCCCATCACGCACAAGCCCTTGAACCGGGTGGCCCTGCCCTCGTTTCCCCAGGGGGAGGGCGAACATCGGCCCATAGGCTCTGGCTTGTCGTGGAGCCCCCGATCGCCTTCCCCTCCTCTCCCCCCTCCACCGCCCGTCCACAGCCCCCCTGCTTTCTACCCGCAAGACTCCTACCCACTGCCACCACCTCCGCCACCTCTCCTCGCCTCGCCGACGCAGCCCCCCTACCTATCGCCCTTGGCTGGTCGGGCTTCCCCTCACTCCGGCCAATCGCCTGCGGCCTTCCTCAGCTCCATGTTGCCATCACAGTCAGTTGCGTCACCCGTCAACGCTTTGGGCCTACCAAAAGGAGCCATCCCAATGTAAGTAAGAACTAAGCTGTGTCATTGGCACCCTACAGTTTGACATGTTAGTCTATGGTCTGAGTTTCTTTTCAGCAACGATTAACGTAGCCCTTTTTGGCATCTTTCAAAAGTATTGACATTGTCAAACATTCAAAGCATTCATTTTTGAACAGAACCCAGCCAAGATTCACACCTCAGTGCAATGTTTGTTCAAGTACATACATGTCACCGTACACTACCCAGAGATACATTTTCTTGCAGGCATTCACAGTAGAACAAAGAATTAGAAATGAAAAACTACACACAAATAAAGACTGACAAACAACCAATGTATGAAAGAAGACAAACTCTGCAAATACAATAACAAAATAAATAAACTAAAAACACTGAGAACATGAGATTTAGAGCCCTTGAAAGTGAGTCCATAGGTTGTGTTCAGTGATCATTTCAAGGGTGAGGTGAGTGAAATTGTCCCTGTTTGGAAGTTATCAATATTTGTGACACCTCTCTTCCCTTTCTCAATCTCTCTGTCTCCATCTTTGGAGACAAACTGTCTTCCCGATATCTGTTATAAACTTACTAATTCCCACGGCGATCTCGACTATACCTCTTCCCGTCCTGTTTCCTATAAAAATGTTATTCCCTTTTCTCAGTTACTTCATTTCCGCCGCCTCTGTTCCCCACATGAGGTTTTCCTTTCCAGGATATCGGAGATATCCTCCTGCTTCAAAGAACAGCGTTTCCCTTCCTCCACCATTGATGCTGCCCTCACCCGCATCTCCTCCATTTTCCAGACGTCCACTCTCACCCCATCTTCCCACAGCCTGAAAAGGGATAGAGTTCCTCTTGTCCTCACCCAACACCCTATGAGCCTCCGCATCCAACACATCATTTTCCGCAACTTCCGTCATCTTTAACAGGACCCTACCATCAAGCACTACCCTCCGCTTTCTGAAGGGGTCGCTCCCTCCATGGTTCACTTCTCCATTCGTCCCTCCCCACTAATTTCCCTCCTGGTGGCAGAAGTGCTAACCTGCTCATTCACCTCCCTCAGCTCCATTCAGAGCCATAAACAGTCCTTCCAGGTGAGGCACAACTTCACCAGCCAATCTGTCTACTGTACCTGATGCTTCCAATGCGGCCTCCTCTACGTTGGTGAGACTGCTGTAGACTGGGGAACTGCTTTGTTGAACAGTTCCATTAGATCCATAAAACAGTGGAAATCCCGATGGCCAACCATTTTAATTCCAATCCCCATTCCCGTTCCGGCATGTCGATCCATGGCCTCCTCTTCTACCACGATAAGGCCACTGTCAGAGGAGCAACGCCTCATATTCCTTCAAAGTAGCATCCAACCTGATGGCATGAGCAGCGTTTTCTCCAATGTCATGTAATCTTCCTTCTTCCATTCCCAGCTCTGGTCTTTTACCTCTTCTCCTCACCTGCCTATCCTCTCCCTCTAGTGCCCCTCCTCCTTTCCCTTCTCCCACGGTCCACTCTCCTCTCCTATCAGATTTCTTCTTCTTCAGCCCTTTGCCTTTTCCACCTATCACCTCCCAGCTTCTTACTTCATCTCCCTCCCCCACCCCCGCCTGGCTTCACCTGTCACCTTCTAGCTTGTCCTCCTTCCCTTCCCCCCACCTTCTTATTCCGGCTTCTTCTCTGCATCCTCTCCAGTCCTGAAGAAGGGTTTCGGCCTGAAACATTGACTGTTTATTCATCTCCATAGATACTGCCTGAACTGCTGGGTTCCTCTAGCATTTTGTGTGTGTTACTTTGATTTCCAGCATCTGCAGATTTTCTATTGTTTGGTTTTTTTAAATTCCTCTATCAGATCTCTCATCATCCATCTCCTCTATGAAGAAAGCTATCCCAGTCTCTCTAGTCTACACTTGTAGTTCCTCATCCCAGGTGTTTTTGTAAACCTTTTCTGGCCCCTCTCTATTGACCTCACATCCTTCCTATGACAAAGCGATTATGAACGTAATACTCCACCTGAGACTGCACCAAAGGTTCAGCAAGACTTTCCTACATGTACAGTCCTGCAAAAGTCTTATGCACAGATATCTAGCTCGGGTGCCTAAGGCATTGACACAGTACTGAACTTATCAACATGGAGTGGAGAGCGAGTTTGTAAAGCTGGCCGGAGCAAAGGATGTTGGGAATGGCTCGAGTGGAGTGCTGCGAGAGGGTTGTGAGACAGGGGCAGGGGGCAGGCATAGGTGCAGACACACCCAGCCCTGAGACACCAGGCAAGGTCATTTGATTCCAAACAATTGGTTTATTGACCATTACAGAATGTCTGTCTGGTGCTTCCCGCTCCCTCCCCTCTCCCTTCTCCTTTTCCCAACTGTGATTCCCCTCTCCCTGTCCCCTTCCCACTCACAGTCCACAATAGAGACCCAGATCAGAATCAGGTTTATCATCACTCTCAAATGTCATGAATTTTGTTTTCTTTTGCAGCTGCAGCAGCAGTACAGTGCAATACATAAAATTACTACAGTACTGTGTATAAATCTATATGCAGTATATGTGCCGAAGACTTTTGCACAGTACTGTATACTTTTGCACTCTATTGAAGAACCACGGGTTTATGTGTGATTTAGAGTCACAGGGTTCAATAGAAACAGGCCCTTCAGCTCACCATGGGTTTGGAAAAGTTGCTCGTGTTGCGGATAGTGGAAGCAATTGTCTAAGGGTACAGCAGACTCGTATAGTTCTGATGGGAAACTGTGCGGAATGTTAGTAGACAGAATTTAATCCTGACTCTGGAAGACGACACACTTTGGGAAGTTAAATAGAGGTAAGACATACACTCAGTGGCCACTTCATTGGGTACCTCCTGGTCTCTGAGTGTATGGTCGTGGTCTTGTGCTGCTGTAGCCCATCCACATCAAGGTTCAACATGCTGTGCATTCAGAGATGCTCTTCTGCACACCACTGTTGTAACATGTGGTTATCTGAGTTACTGTCACCTTCCTGTCAGCTTGAATCAGTCTGGCCATTCTCCTCTGACCTCTCTCATTAACAAGGCATTTTCACCCACAGAACTGCCGCTCACTGGGTGCTTCA